>NW_024582367.1:4148288-4277278 GCF_018398535.1 Haplochromis burtoni | reverse complement strand
TGTGTGTGTGTGTGTGTGTGTGTGTGTGCGTGTGTGCGTGTGTGTGTGCATGTCTTGCTTATGAGGCATTAGTAAAAGGTCATTAGGTCGTGTATGGTGCTAGGATCTTTCACCCCATGACCCCACCCCACGTTGGTCACCCTGTGCCGACAGTTTGCCCTTCAGCAGTTTCAGCTCTAGATAAATCAGAGCAAACAGTTCAATTTGTCATTGCCTTTCTCATTAAGTTTTCGTAATGAATTATGTTTTCTTAATGGTGACCTTTTGAAATATGAAAAAAATGACTGAAGACCAACCTCAGCGTGACCCTTTTGTTCTTGCGCGTTTGTGTAATTTATATGGGACGGCGTCACAACAGCTCACCAATCTTAAAAATAAAAAAATTTTATACGCTTGATACGCTGTGACGCTGCATTAGAAGACCCATGTGGCATGTGGCGCTGGCTGGTGCCGTTCCATGAGGAGATGGCACGAATTCAGATGTGTGAAATGGACCCGACTTTCAACATAAAATCATATAAATCAAATTCAAAACCTCCCTTGCTTATTCCCAATGACGAGTATCATTGGCAATAACTAGTAAGCAAATCTGTTCAGCATTATTCATGAAGCAGTTTTTGATCTTTTCCTTTTGGGCATGCCAAATTTCACAAAAACATATTTTGTGTTTTACAGGCACTTTTATAGGCACACCTGGAAGTTGCCCCATATGGTCACAAATTGAAATATTACAAGTGTTAAAAACCTGCTCAGCACCTTTCACTCATGCACAAGCACAGTCCTGTTGAAACACTTTCGTCCTCTCTTCTGCTCCAGCCTGTTTGTCCTCACTTTGTCTCTGAATGATCTGAGTGACACAAACAAGATAGATTCCTTCACTGCACTCTGCACATCTACTTGGCTCTAACTCCATGCTATAGTATATATTCTCCATGCTATAAAAAGACAGGGTTATCTATCTTTTTAGTTGGGCCCAAGTAGTTTATGGTCACAGCAGTTCTTCTGGATCTTTGCCACTGTGTGAGAAGCCTGAAAGGCTCCACACTCATTGACTTTTACTGAGTGAGACAGCGACCAAGAGATACCCCAAGAAATGCATGCTGACCTCTTGAATGTCACTTAAAAGTTCTTTGTGCGTTTAGCTTTGGTTCACCGACTTGTATGTATACATGTATAATATATTGTGTTATTTATAGTGCAGCTCAGAAAGCAATCAAAGCAGAGATACCCAATATGAAATTCTGTCTTAATGTTGTCCATTAATCTCCATGACCGGCAAACCTATTCATCAGACTGTTGTTGTCATCACCATGTGTGTACTGTATTAGGCGTAGGGCTCTAGTGTCACTTCACTGTGGGGCTGCTGATGGCTGAGGAATGATAAGTGGAGGGATAAACCCTTTGTGGGGGTACACAACAGCAAATACACCCTCAGCCGTTGGTAAGAATCCAGTTTCAAGACTTCAGGAGTACACACAGACCCATTCAATGGCTCCTTCAGGCATAGGAACCCAAAGAAGAGTTACAATTTCCTTCAAACGCACAGGCTCAAGGCTGGGATGTCATTCAAAAGATTACACTCGTGTATTAGTTAGTTTGGCCAGATTTTCTAGGGTTAATGAAAACATTCACAAAATCACAGTAAAACTGCTGTAATAAGTATTAGGTAATACGCAATATATTACTTATAAGCAATTATAAGATGCTTATTAGTATAATTGTGTTATTATATTATTGTCTGACTTACCTATCCATTGTTAAAAATACATTAAATCTTTACATTTTTCAATTCAAATCCAGTTTTTTTTAAAAGCAAATAAACAAAAAACAACAACATTGGTAAATGTAAATAACTAATTTAGTTAAATGCTTGTTTAGGCTTATTAGTCTTTGGTAATAACTTTATAAGTGGCTAATTACTAACTAACTAACATTTATTACAGGGGGCTTAATAGAAAGCATTACCAAAATGGATTTTTAAGCCATTTAGTTATTCAATTCCTGAGTTACCTGAGATCTGTTTCCATGCATGTCAAAGTTTTTTATCACAAAGACTGAAAACAAAAGGAAGCTTTTATCTGCTTCCAGCTGTAACAAAAAGTGATATAATTATAGCAAGATTCCCTTTTTCCCTATAAGCTTCCTTTGCAGCTGGGGTTAGTTGCTGAAACATTTCTTTGCATGGCACAGTGGAGTCAAAGTGAGTCATAAAAGTTATCAGAAATTCCAGAAGATATAATATTTAAATAAGCAAGCCAGATGTGTAACGGATCAAAATCTGTCAGTTTGTATTTAGATGGTTAGTTAACCATTAATCAAGAACCTCACTGGCACGCTGTATTGTGTAACCCTGTTCTAACATGGAGTAGTTTTACAGCTTTAGACCATTCAAAGGTTTGCGTGTTTTCTGATATTTCATCGTGGCAGATTTTGTTACATTATGCCATGTTGTTTAGGAATCCAAGATGTCTGATTTTTACCCTGGGACACAAATGCAGCCAAATAATTAAAGTGGATCTGGAACATCGCTTAATCTAACTCTCTGATGCTTTAAGCCAAGGACTTTCAGCCCGCACATTTTCAATCATGTTCCCTTTTCAGTTATGTTCACTGTTTGTTTTTTTTTCCTCTTTTGCAAACAAAGAGGCAGATGTGAAAACATTACCTTTTCCCAAAAATGGAGAAATATTCATAAGAAATCACACTGATTTTTTTCGGGTTTACCAAACAAGAGTGAGTTTCTGAAAAATTCCCATTTTAAGAGATCTTTTAAATTTTACATGTCAGCTGGTGGTTGCTGATAAGTGAGTGATAGATCAAACTCTGACACATGAAAGAGTATTGACAACATCTCTCTAATGGATTTTCTCCAAAGTTCTGTTTGCACTTCAAAGGCTCAATTAAATATTTACATACAAAACATATTTATGCAGCCTGGCATATAAGATGATAGGTAAATATTGCCTTGTGACTCATATTGACAAACAGATCAACACTGCGTACCTGTGTTGGTTTTACATGTGGTATTAAACATGCCAGTTCTTTCTCCTCTACACACCATCAGGTTCAGTTTCTGCTGTTCCCACTTCAGTCTGATGAACAGCTGGGTCTCCCATCTCTGTTCCAATTCAGTCATTCCTTCTCCTACATTTCATTGTTATTCCCAAGACATGCACTTGTCAATTCACTGTTCACAGTGATGCTAACAAAGTCAGCAGAGGAAGCATGTCATCTGTATTGTCATTGTAAGGATGTACATTAGAAAATCATTTAATTAGCATTCACTCTCAACCTCTCAATTTCCACTGCATGTTGCTCAAAGAGCCATGTTGCCATGGCACCTATCTGGATTTTTCATTTGGTGCTTTATCATGTGGCCATTCTCCACTTTGTGGGTCTGCAGATATAATTTCCTTTTATACAGTCGATTTTATGGTTGGCTTTGCTGTTAGCTTCACCCAGAGGGGTTGTTGCCTCGGAAAGTGATTGTGATTTTGTTTGTTCGCTGGCTATCTCTGAAGAAGCTGAGCAGGCTGGAAAGTCGGTACTTTAAAAAAAATCAATGTGCAAAAGAGGTTTATTGTATGCAGATTCAGATTTCCTTTGAAAAATATGAACCTGTTGACCAAAACAAACCTATGTTTGTTATTTTCAGTTATTTATTTATTTATTCTTTTAATTTGGTCAAAACCATGGACCAAACTCTACAAAACATCTGTAAAGAAAAAATATATGTAATACCCCCTAATTTGTATAAAATTATAATAAACAGGTACATTGAAGTTGTACAGATAAAAATGGTTATTATTAATAATGTTAACTAATTATCACTAGTACTTTTTTTTTTCTGTAAATAGTTACTGCCAACCGTTTCCAGAGTGTAGACCGCTTATCCCAGTGAGACATATTTCACTCCTAACTCTATGTATTTTGGCCTGAATTGCAATCTTTTTAGCAGTTACATGAATGAAGCAGGACACACCGTGATCTCCAGATTCATGGCTCACTGTGATTTGTTGTCAACACTAAAGAGATTCAAATGCAGGATAGAGATCAAATGGTTTAAAGGGATTTAATGAATGTTTCCAATAAGTGCAACAGAAGTTTAGGTTTAAGTTGAGCTTTCCAAACAGCATGATTTTACTCAGGTAAATCCCCCTCTTAACTATAATTCAGGTAAGTATTTCCCTTTTTCCAACACTGGTTCAATCTTCCAGCTTTTCACAGGCTTGAAGACAGAAAAGTCTCCAACTGAGACAATACCAGAGTTGTTCCCACAGAATTGCTGCAAGGAGCAAGGAGACAAAATAAGTAAGCAGACAGCACAAAACAAAGGAAAGCAGATTTTATGCCATCACATGAGTAGAAAAACAACCTGCCATCGACTGGAGATGAGAAACTGGTGTCCCTGCCTGGGTCCTCTCTGGACCACAGCGACTCCTGTAAGAGAGTGGTTAGTGCCGCCCTCGGATATACTCACAGACAGGTCAACACCTGGGGAGTGACACCATGATATTTATGCTATATAACTACTATAACTGCTCTCTTAAACAACTTTAGAAAAGCCATTCAAATAATTTTATTATCTGCACTAAACAATATTTAAAATACATTTGAAGAGTCAGCTTTATATTAACCAATTAGCAACTATTATTAATTAACATTTCACTGTTTGTTAAAAATAAAAGAAAAACACTTAACAAAAGTTTCAGCAACTGTCAATTTACCACTTTCTACCGATTGGGTTTTATCATGTGTTACTATATATCCAGTCCTTTGGGTAAATGCCCAACTTCTATATGTATTTTTGGACTTACAAAAAAGGTATACTGTTTAGTATACTTTTTATACTGCCTTGAGTCCTCTTTCACAGCTATAACGTAATGACCCAAGCAGACCCTTGTGCACTCTTTGATGCAGAAAGTGTAACTCAGCTCAGTTATTCAGGAGGGGCTCACACTAGAGTCGCTGCTCATACACATTGAAAGGAGCCTACTTAACCCAGGTTGCTCAGGCATGTGTCAAATCTGCCTCCTGAATGACTCCTCGGTAAGATGTTTCAGGTTTATCCAACCAGACTGGCTAGAGCTGCGACATGCTGGAAAGTTTATGTTTCTCGGGGGATTTGGAGATCCTCCCCCCAAGAAGAGCTGGAGACGCCAGTGAGGACGTCTAGGCAGCTTTGCTTAGACTTCTACCCCAACAAAAATGAAGGAATAGATGGATGGATATGAATTACATGATGACATGCTTCTATAGGTGGTGCAGTGGTAGAGCAGTCACTTAATGGCAAGAATGTTTCTGGTTTGAACCCCAGCTGGGGGCTTTCTGTGTAGAATTTGTGTGTTCTCTCTGTGTCTGCGGGTGGTTCTACCCACAATCCAAAGACATCAATGTCAGGTTAATTGTTGTTTCTGAACTGACCATAGATGTCAGGCAAAGTGCTTAATGTGGCTGGTAGTCTAAAGCACTTTGAGTGGTCAGTAAGATGAGAAAAATGCCATGCCAGTGCCAGTCTATTCCATGTGTGCAACATATTGCTTATCCTTGTTTTTGAATGGATCGAGACCAATTCATTGTTGTTTAGTCTTCCTTTATGTTGTGGTACAAATCATTATCTGCCCTCTGCAAAAGAAAACTGTGCTGTCTTTTCACGCTCTGGGCCCTGTTAGCACCTTTTTCATCATCCAAGGTGTGTTTATATGTGCTGTAACAGCACAAGTGCTGTAGCCACTGACCTACAGCAGATTGTTTACACAGCAGAATGGGAATGATAAGTGATTCTTGTCCTTCACACTGGTCTTGTATATTGCTCAGTGTGGTTTGATACGTGTTATTCTTTGCCTGTGTGCTCAAACCACATGGATGATGAGATGTCGGTGGGTAATGGTAAAAATAAATTAAGACTGATAAGACTATAAAAAATAATTAAAAAATATATAATTTTATTGCTGTTGGAGCCATATGGAAGTGATGGCATGTCTGGAAGGCCAATCTGATAAACACTTCTCTTCAAAACTAACGTCTCATCTTGCATTTGAGCTTTCAGTAAAGAGTACCATTTAAGAATGAAACATGAAGTGGATGTGGGACTCTTCCTTTTCAAAATAAATGAAAACCTCAAAAATCGCATCAATGTACATGAAAAGTCTTCAGGGCCTGGCACTGTTCCCGCTGAAAGTGGTAAAAGCCTGAACAGTGAGTACAGGAACCTCCTGGCACAGTCGTGTTATTGTTGCAAAGAATGAAGAGAGTGCGAGCCAGGCATACAGAGTTAGTTCAATAAAACTATAACCAAAATCAGCAAATTGAGCCGGAAAGATTGAGACGAAGCCAATACCGTGTCTGTCTGGGAGTGTCCTTGGATATTTTTTTTTTCTGTCAGTGTATATTCTGTTTTTGTAGGAATATTTGCAGGTATGCATGCTGATTTACTGCAAATGCATAAACTGTGAACAGACATATGGTCAGCAGTAATTTATGTGCATTTCCATAAAAGCCAGACTTTGCACAATTAAGTCCATGGCACACTCAACACATGCACAATCCAGTGGTGAAATGAGAAGATAGGAGGAGTCAGTTCTCTGCCAGTATCACTACCCGAATCTCAGGTTTGATGGTTCACCCCATCCCAGTCCTTCCTGGAATCTCTTTCTTTCCATGTGGGAAAGCTTTACTTCACATGAGATTTGAAGCATATTTGTTTTCACCTACTGTCACGTTGACGGCTCGCCCATTTGGGATGGATCAAGCGCGACGCCAAGATCCGCTGTCACGTCTTCATGCCACTTGTGAGGAGACATTACCAGAGGTAAACACTTCATTAAGAGGAAGCCAGTCAAATATGGAATATTCACATGCATGTTTGGAGAAATATTACAGGGCGCCTGTTTGTGTGGATATCTTAACATCTCCAGCGTTTTTCACGACACAGTGATCCCAGATGTGGCTTTTGAGTCATCGTCCAGCCCAGCACTTTCAGTCTAACCTGTCTTGGAAGTCTTCCACTGTTTTGGCCCTAAGAGTCACGGGTTCCCTTTTTAAGGCAGCAGGGTGTTTATACGGCCTATGCCAACTGGCTCCATGATTGCAGGCCACTGGTTTATTTTAATTAGCCATGGAAAGCAGTTCCGATGGATTTTAGTGTGACTCACTCCTTTTTCAAAACATTAGTCTCCACCACGTCCCATTGTTGCCCTTTGAGGTTGGGTTTCGTTTCAGATTACTAAAAAGCAGGACCATGCTGTGCCATGTACTGTGTACTGTGAGTGTGTGTACATTTGTGCGTGTGCTGGCCTACTGGTGAAAGGTTTAATATTAATCAGATGTGACGTAGTAGTTATGCAGAAATGTATTTTGTTTGACTTGCACTGCAGCAGTGTTTGTTGTGTCTCTTAAAATGCAAACCCCACTATAACATAATTTCTTATGTAAGGACTCAAAAAGTACTCAGAGATTTGTTTGTGGATGGCAAAACTTTTCCAAATTTTAGATACAGCTTCTAAGTGTAAACTGGGTTCAAACACCAGAGTTACAAATCTACACATCAGATATTCATGAGATATTCTGCTTCAGCATCTCACGTCATGAACAAAAGAGGCTGTGTGTGCTCTCTGTGTTGAAGAATGTATTGTCTTTTTGCAAGCAAGTGATCATTAGGTTGTCACCGCAGCAATATTCCAACCAATTCATCTCAAAATAATCACTTAATTATGATGCAAAAATCATCTCCATTTGTTTTCTGATGGCCACATTGTGTAATTACAGTGTGCAAACAAACACTGATGTCATTTCGTATTATTTTTGGTTTATTTAACCTATTAGTTATACATTAAAAATCTCTTTTGCAAGAATATCAGTGGTTACTAAACAATAAGTCATAACAAAGTGTGCGAAACATGCACATATAGAGAATATTAAACTGTAAGAATTTCTCAAGAGATCTATAGGGGCAATCATAACATTTGTAGCCAGACTGCCAGCTCCATAACATTTAGCTGAGCTTTAAGTTCAGTCTAAGCAGAGTGAGCATCACATTTAAACAGCATTTTCCAGATTTCATGTACAGTTTACAGAGATTTTTTTTTATATATATTCTATTATATCAAATTTTGGGCTAAATAGACATGCAGACCTGTTTTGTATGACAATCTTTTTCCCTACTGTTGCTGTTTATAGCTGCTTTCTCCCACATTATCTTAAAGTCATTGTTAGCGAGATAATACAACAATGTATTGGTAAATTCAAGCATGGGGGGAAAAGCCACAAAGTCCAACCATCAATGGACCATCACAATCTCGAAACTATGAAAGTAGAGCTGACGTTTCCAAGTCAAACCACTGGAATGGCAATATTTTCTTATGTTTTTCTGCTTTGTTTCTTTATCTCAAATATATAATTTTTTATTTGGAATTATATCGAAAATGAAATTTAAGCTCAAAATTATGTATCTTTGGAATTTTGGCAGTTTGGAGACTCAAGTGCTTATTGTTGCAAGTGTGAAATAAATCTCTGGATGTGATTTTTTTTTTCCCCCCTTAGATTCCAAACATTTGCATACTGTAAAATCACTGTGGAATGCATTGACCCTGGCAGCTCATTTTCTCTGCCTCTCTGGCAGAGAGGTTTAAGTAAAGCCAGTTTATTCAAAACACATGAACTGCATTCAACAGACTAAGCCTCGGCTTCAGACTTGCAGTAAAGACGTCTTTTGATGTAGCCACATCAGTACACTGTGAATACAAACGTAGACACTTGCAAGAAGAAAAGTGTGGTCTGACATTTCCAACTTATCACATCAGGTATCAGGTTTCCTTTGTGTACACATGCAGTGGCTTGGTCTTTGGAAACAGCTTACTAAAATTGTCATGGACTCTGCTTTTATGTCATCGGCCAAAAGATTGCTTCTGATATCCTTCGTTCCTTGTGTAACCTTAATTTCTGCTCTCTCTATAACTCTGTGCAACCTTCAACATGTTGTTTAGATATTGGGTGAGCATAACAGGGCCATATCATAAACCAGCTTGCGTTCCATTGCAACCACTAAACATGAAATTTAGCTTTTTCACAGTCCCTGAGAGGAGTTGTAACTAGATGGCAGTCCAAGCCAACAGACACTCATTATCCCCTGCAAAATGTGAGCTTTTGTAGGAAAGACAACCCCAGCTATGTCATTCTTACTTCATGCTTTTATCGTTGACGAAAAACACCACACTAACTCGAACGCCTCCACAGAGCACCTTTTACACACTCGTAACTGTTAAAAGCTGCAGCTGCATAAGGATCAGTTACATTCTTTATCTCACCTTATAGAGATTTTCTGAGTGAGAACTATAAACCTCCAGGCTTGTGCTGCTCACGAGAGGCTTCTTGTGATTCTGTAGTCATTTTTATCTCTTTTTTTTGTCTCCAGCTTTGGCTTCAAATTAATTTTCTTGCAGCTGTTAACAGATGTTGAAAGAAAAAGGGGATTGTAATTATTAAACGTCTACAGAGGGGAGGTTACATAAAACACCAACGTAGTGAGAAAGCGGCCAAGACCATAAAGCCATTGTGCTCCAATGAAGAAAAATTACTGGCAGACAGATTTGAAAGCAATGGCCAAGAAATTTCTGGTTAAATCGCTAAATCTTATTTAGTGGTTAAGAAACATAAACACCTTTTAAAGGGGGTAAGAAAAAATGATTAATTAGCAATAAAGTTACGTAGTGAACACAAATGAAGGAGAAAAAGAACTCAAAACTGGACAAGAAACTCCTTTGGCTCCTTACTTCTGCCAAATGTTGGAAAAATTTGAAACTTTAAATTGTGAGTCACTAAAAAACCTATTATAACCAAAAGGAAATACTTGAGAAACACATGTGTATCTTGGAGAACTTGTTAATTCATATCAGTCCATAAAGTCGCCATTATTTCTGAGAAAAGTTGTCTGTGTTCGCTTCATTTTTACTTCTCCATATCAATTCCAGACTTTAAAAAAATGCAAATCAGACATGTGAGTCTTCGCCAAACAGATGTGTCACAGTTAGTCTTGCTGCAATTGGAAGGAAAAAATATTACAGAAATGTTAAACATGGCAGACCCAGGCATGAATGTTTCTGGGTGACTTGTAATGCGTTTTACTTTGCGTCTGTCTATATGAAGCTGTATTTTGTTTTATACACTAAGGAATGTCAGTAGTCAAAAAACCACTTGCCTCACATGGGACAACGGTTTTTGATTCCCGACTCATCCAGCTTGGCACGTTAAAATAACAGCCCACACACTGAAACAATTATGGGAATAATGTGGGGTGTTTTAACAGCTGTAGACTGGGGGAGGGCAGGGCGAGAGGCTGCGGCATTCGATGAATCGAAATATGACAAGAGACAAGAGACCTGTCTTAATGCTTAGCAGCATCTCACTCACTGCTGGCACCAAAAAAAAAGGTTCATTTTAATATGGAAAAATTTGGAAATGATAGATTGGTTGAGTTATTTCAACAGGGCACTGAGACATCTTTGGCTCAAAAGAAATGAGGTGGCCTGGATTTATTAATAGTTTTAATAAGTATATAAAGTCTTAGAAGTCTTAGAAGAAGTCTTAAAATACTTAGGGTTATAACCTTCTGTCTGAAGACATATATATGGTATTTTGATTTATAAGCCCTCTTTAGCTTTGCTGAACTTTATAGTGAGTTTCAGTTAAATGTAGAACCGTAAGACTCATAGAATATCTACCAGTTTTGGTCTTTCGGTCTTGCTAATTCATTTATTCTGGCTTTTGTATTCCTGTAATTTATGTTCAGACCGACTCCAGCCTGCCTTGCACTGAAGCCAGCTGTATCACCTGAGTTCCCTGCCACTCTGCTCACCTGTTTCCACTCTACTAATCAGCACACTTGGTATTTATATCCTGAGCTCACTAAGTCACTTGTTTTATGCTTTCTCTCTTTTCTTTTGGCATTTTTCTTTTTAAACATGTTTTTATATATATATATATATATATATATATACACACACACACACACACACACACACACACACACACACACACACACACACACACCCCTTTGGCTTTTCACTGTCATTGTATACTGTCTAACCAGACACGGTAAAAAAAGTGAGCCTACAGATAGATACATTAGTGGCTAAAGGGAGAAAATACACGATGCTGTCAAAACTATTCACTCATCAATGAATACTACACAATAATGAACAACACACAAATAAACACAAACAAATAGGGTTTAATATGGGAAAGCCTGGCTTGCAGTCTCTGTTCTAATTCTTCCCAAAGGTGTTTTATCAGGTTGAGGTCAGGACTCTGTGCAGGTCAGTCAAGTTCTTCAACACCAAACTCGCTCATCCACGTCTTTATGGACCTTGCTTTGTGTAGTGGTGCACAATCATCTTGGAAAAGGAATGGGCCATCCCCAAACTATTCCCACAAACCAGAAGCATTAAATTATCCAAAGTGTCTGAGTATGCTGAAGCACTAAGAGTTCCTTTCAGTGGAACTCAGGGGGCCAACTCCTGAAAAACAACCCCACACCATAACCCACCCTCCACCAAACTTTCCAAGTATACGACAACTGCCAGATAAACGGTCATCTATCAGATAGCCAAAAGCATGATCCACCACTCCAGAAAACACATCTCCAGTGGCAGCGTGCTTTACACCACTGGATCCAACACACATTGCACTTGGTGATATAAGGCTTGGATACAGCTGCTCAGCCATGGAAACCCATTCCATGAAGCTCTTTATACTCTGTTCATGAGCTAATCTGAAAGCCACATGAAGCCTGAAGTTCTGTATCTACTTACTCATCAAAAAGTAGGCGGCCTATACACACTATGCACTTCACCATCTGCTGCCACCACAACCCAGTCTTTCACAAGTGTTTGTAGAAGTCTGCATACCTAGTTCATTTTATACACCTGAGGCCATGGAGGCGATTGGAATACCTGAACTGAATTATCTGGATGGGTGAGTGAATACTTTTGGAAATCATCATTAGTCATCTGAGAGAAAAGTCGAGGCAAAAATACATATTGCACCGGGTAGAGAGAAAGGAAAAATGTGATGCATCCAAATGGCAAAAGAATACTTGTGGATTTAATGAAAAAAAATTCTTAGGAAGAACTCTCATGCATGTATTTATACAGTATTGCAAGTAAGCATTTTCAAGCAAAGCAAATAAGCAGCAGTTTTTTCTTTTCTTTTTTTTTCTTCTTTTTTTTGTGTCCCGTTTGGATCTTTAGCCATCAGAATTGTTGTCTTAAGGCCAAGAAAGATGCCAAGCGGATTTATTTTACCAAGTGGATCATCATGGCCTTGCCATATTGGTCCATTTGATTGACCTTTATTATAATTATGAATTTATTTTATTTTCGGTTGCTACAAACGGGACAGACATGACTGAGGGATAGGACAGGGAGAAAGAATGAAAGAAAGAGAGGGAGAGAAAGAAAACCAAAGGGGAGAAGAGACGGTGAGAAGGGGGGGAAGAAGGGAAAAAAAACAAAAAAAACACCTAGATCACCTGTATGGAGAAAAAAACAGAAGAGAAAGCAAACAACAAAGAGCAACATAATAATAAAAAAAACAGCACCATCACAATAAACTAGCGAGCAGTAGATAACAGTAGATACTAAATAATAAACGATATTGTGCAGCACGCAAGATAGACAGCGCACAATGTGCTTTGAGGCAGCAGCCAAGAAAGGTGTAGTCCGCGTCTGTGAACACCCGTGTGTACACCTGTGTGGATCAGCATGCTTGTATTCCAAAGGTTTCTCCATGTGGCGATCTGCTAGGGAGTGTGGGGAGCCACAGCCCCGTCCACCAGGGTATGAAGCAGGTATGGAGGAGATCCAGGCCCCAAGCAGCAGTTTTTTCAAGCGGTTTGCCATTAGTCTTCATATTAATAGAGGCTTGTCTTAAATATCATGTTATATAGACATGGGACTAGGATTAACCTTCTCATTATCTTTTAGCAAGAAGTGATAAGGAAAAAATCCCAATATGTCTAATTCTGGCACAGTGCCATCTACACAAAGGCTTGGTGTTTGTCTTATGGGTGCAATGACTCTGCCAGCAAACATAAGTCAAACCTACACTCATTTTCTCAAACAAAATTATGCTTGATGTTTTGACTTGGGGTCTGCAGTGTGTTTCAAACACCAGTGTTAGCATGCAGCGTGACAGTTGTTGATAAAACAGCCTTTTTAGTCTTTCACCTCTACCCCTCAAGATTATCCTGACTGGTCTAAGAGTTTAACTCGCTCCTTTCAAGTCAAAAGCTCACCTGCCATCAAGTTGCAAAAGCTCTTCTTTTATCAAACAACTACCCCTCTGGTGGCCATGGTACGCCTCTCACCACGAACCTCTGGGAAAAACACATAATACACACTCAATGACCCAAAACATCTGCTGCTAATATGGGTCAGTTTTATCCCCAGGTCTTTTAAAAAATAATCCCACGCATGACAACTTAGTAAAAAACACAAATGCATGAATCAACTGCCCTGCGTGTTATTTTCCAACACTTGTATCAACATGCTAAGGCACCCGCTGAGCTGTGAAGTGTCTAAACTAGAACACCCATTGCTTCTCCTCAGCTCCAAAAATGGCTCTTCCTAGGCCAGGGTCAAACGAGGAGAGAGTGAGAAGCCCAGAGAGCAGAGAGTATTTACTGTACAAACAACAGTCGAGTTATCGTGTCTGGAAAATGGTATTTGTTGTGACTGTTTTTTGCTGGGTTATAGGAAGTGTATTTAACTGCAGGACCAATCATCAGGGATTATTTTACAGGTTTCCTGAACTGCTTCAGTATTGTGGCAATTTATCTTGCTGCTAACGTGAGTTAGAAACGTGTTGCTGTGAAATAACCTCCTATAGAAGAGCCCCATCCATCAGATTTTCCATTTCAGAATCAAAATCCACCAATAAAGGCTCCCTTAAAAGTGTGCTCTCACTACACTGCTGGGGGCCTTTCCTTATCAGGTACCGTAACAGTGAGAGCCCTGTCTCTGTCGGAGAGAAAACATCTGTACTTGACATGACCAAGTGGCTAATTGTTTGTCAGGCTTTGAAGTTGAACTATGAAGATGAAGCACTGATATAGATGTCCATTAGCCATCCCAAACTTTCTGCCGCTGTCAGTGTGGTTTAAAACAGCGGTCCACAACCCCCGGGCCTCGGACTGGTACCGGTCCGTGTGTCGTTTGGTACCGGGCCGCGAGAGTTGAGGCTCAGGTGTGAAAATGTATGGTTTTCTGGGATTTTATCGGTTTTCAGCGTTATTTTGTTGTCATTTTTATCGTTAACTCGGTTTTCCTGGGTCTTTTCACGTGTTATGAATAAATCTTCTTTTTTTGGTACTAGTTTTATTTTGTTGTATTTATCCGAGACACCTTAAAGGCCGGTCCGTGAAAATATTGTTGGGCATAAACCGATCCGTGGCGCAAAAAAGGTTGGGGACCGCTGGTTTAAAAAATTAGAGCTGTAAATAGAAACAGTTGGTATTGCAACCAGCCACCACTCACGTACTCACTGAAGCAGAACTGCATCCAGCACAAGACCTCTAATCCTCCACTGCAGCTCTGGGCTCACTTAAGTGTATTATTCTTCTTCTGTGGTGCATGAAGACCTTTGTAGTCTGTGTTACAATTAATTTTCTATTCGTCTTGTGGCAGGAAGTAGACCCAGATGCCATTTTTCCTAAACTCTTCCTCTGTGAATTGCCTTCTTGTTCCAAGGTGCCACTCCACCCCCTCTCCCCAGACAATATTGCGTCTACTGACCTCTAAATAGAGAAGTTTTATGCAGTTGACCTTTGACTTTTACGTCTCTGCATTTATGTCTGAGAAAATAGTGAAATTATGACACTTAACACTGTCGCCTACAAGTGTCTGGAACAGCTCTGTGAAGACTAAGGGCCATTGAGATCGCAGGTCAATTCAAGACACCTTTCACTTTGGTTTAATAACCGTGTACTGAAACGCAATCGCGCTGACATGCAATGTAAGCCCACATAGAAGTGGGCTGGGAATCCTATTCAGTGATTGCAGAGGCTATTTACACTAATATACACATGAAGCTTGCAGTAATTTAAAGATGTCTCTCATCAGTTCCTTAAGTTAACACAAACCACCTTACCAGAGACTGAGAGTCAGTTAAAAACACACAAATTGACTGGCTGACACACACAGGCTTGAAGATTTCTATAAATGGAGACAGTTGGCCCCCCAGAGGACGAGCGCCATAAATCAGTGGTACCTTAAAATACTAGTAAACGTAATACATGCTATAGCCTCTGCTGTTAAAGCAGTAGTGTGTTTAATTAAAGCTTTTTCTGCTTGTTTTGCATTTGTCTTTAGTATAAAGTAGAACTTGCAGAGGTAAAATAATCTCTTTGCAATTATCACAATACATTCCAGATGTCACGTTATAACAGCAGATGGTCTCGAAGGACAATCAGTCAATTCATAAATGGGAAACAAAAACGTTTCAACTTAATTAGACACACAAAAAATTTAGAGCGAGGAGTGGGGAAAAAAGTATCTGCGTCTTTTACAGTCCAACTGTATAATGACCGTTTAAATGGAGTGACCGGTACATGAGGTGTCGCTCACATCACTGCACTACGACATGTGTTAGCACTGAGCCCTCTGTGAGTAACAACTTTGCACAATCATCTGTTGGGGTTTAGCCTTGTATATGAGAAGCCAGAAGCCAGCAGTAGCCTCTTTGATCATCTTCCTGATGTGCGGTCACAGCGGTTTCACCCTACTCTCTTTTGGCTCAATCAAGGGGGCCTTGATATCCGCATGTTCCAACATCCAGAAAACAAGAACCTGCTCACTGGAGAGGCACCGCAGAGAAGCAGTCAATGAGCAATCAGATTCCCTCTTATCTATTTGGCTTGGCTGGATGCGGCTGTTAATCAGTCCCATATCTCAGTAATGGTGTTCCTGTTAATTGCCTCCCTTCACTGTGGCTGTATTCCCTTTCGCTTATGATCTCTATCTGCAAATGAGGTCAGAAAGGCATATGGATCTTGTTTCCAGCCTGGCTTCGTTGGATGCTAACAGGGGATGGTTGGAAAGAGTGCTGGCCGTGTGGCCTGGCATTTAAAGCTGTCCTGAGATCAAGGCACTTGTCATCGCTCCCATGTGTTGATGTCACTACTCTGTTGGAACTTGAACTTATTCATAAAGATCCTTGTTTAACCCCAAATTTCATTCTCCAACAACTTTTCTTTTCTTCCTTTTTTTTTCTTTAGATTCAGCAGTACATGGTTGTATGGCACTTGGAAACCATTTTCATCATGACTCAGTTCCCCATGAGAATGACGTGATTTGCATATTCATTGAGCTTTTGCATCTGATGCCCATATTGCTAGACTTAGTAACGCAGCGATATCTGACTGGCTCCGGGGCAAGGCAGCCACCCGTCTGAGTTACATGCAAATACAAAAGTAAAGCAGATTGTTATTTTCTTAATCACATTCTGTACCATGACTGACTTGGCCTGCAAAGATGGTACTATTCAAGATGAAGTTGGAAGCTCAAACCTGCCGCTGACACAGCATGACAACATTTGAAAAATTAATTTGACAAATGAACTATGATGCAAATATGCACCTTTGGAGATGCAGATTCATGTAGACTGATGTCAGCTGGGGCACACTGAATTGCCTTTTGTTGCCTTCTCCCCCACTTCCAACCCTTCCAACCTTTTTTTTTTTTCCTTTTAACTTTGAGCGTCTTACATGTCATTTCTTTCCCTCTTCTCCTCGTGCATAAATAAACCTGTGCCCTCCTCTCCCCAAGCAAACTCTAGGGCTAGCTCAAAGGTCTGGGAGCATTCATGAAGACTTTTCTCTTTTCTAACTTTGTTTTGATTTTATGCTTGTTATCCACCCCTACAGCTCTGACACTCCTCAACAAGAGGCTCCGTACCTGATGAAACAAAAGGGGGGTTGTGCTGCCTGATGAACCTAAACTCAGCTTGTGGGGGTTCGGTTAAGCGCAGCAGGAAAAACGAAGGGAGCGCCATTCTCCCCAGTTCTCTGCAGACCAAATCAAATTATCTGCAGTGCGCTCATGAAAGAAGAGATTCCCCAAAGTGTTACTAAGACCGTTCTCCTCATAACCCCTTTGTTATTCAAAGGTGCCCAGCTGTTGTGCCGCTGCTCTTAAACCAGAGGACCTTCTCTCCCTGATCTTCAGCTCTCGTGACTTCCAATGATGCCCTCGAGGCACCATGGCCTAGAGGGCAGGTGGCAGGGTGAAAGGTCTCTCTGGATAGGACAAACCCAGCTCACTCAGCTGGTTTACCTCTGTAGCTTCTGTAGTGCTTCAAAAGACTACAAAGATATGTTGCTTAATTTTATTTATTTATTCTTTTTGAGACAGATAAACTAAAATGGCCAGTGGTGATGTGAGTGACAGGTGAAAGTATAATAAGCTGCTGGAATCTGAGAATTTCATAGTTTCACTGGTTTCTATTCCTTGTAAAAACTAAACTACTATTAAAACGTCTACATTTTTGACACAGTCTAAGTACAAAACCAAATTAAACTTAGAAATAATCCCTCTTCTCATTAACTCAACCTTCATAAAAAGTATGCAAAAACTGAAAATTTTCTAAAGGAAACAAAATGTAATTATTTAAGAAAGTTAAAGTGATGATAAATGTAATTGTTACAAAAAACTCAAGCATACTGCAGAACCATACGCCTTTGTCACTGTTCAACCACCTATCACATGATACAATACTGACCTCTAGTGGAAGTTTAATGAAACAACATATTTCAAGGTAAGGTTCATTGGATAAACAATCTGCAAAGCATGCATTGTGCAGTGCTTAACATTTATTGATGCACATTTTGTAATGTATGCCTCTTGGACAGTTTTTGGTCAGTGCTTTGTGTGACCTCCCTCATTGCTTCCACCAGTGTCACTGAGCTGTCCGAATCCTTTCCACTTAAAGAGTTAATCCTGGATAAACTGGGACTAGTTTTTATGTAACATTTTGGATTTATTTGTAATCTTATGAAGATGTATTGATAAGTCTATGGCCACCTTTTGATTGGCCTGAGTGTGTAAAGACTATAGGGTTCTTTTTGTGTCCCTAGGGGCAGTGGAAACCTGTCTGCCTTGTGGTTTGTTTGTCATATGTTCAGTGATAGTTCGTTTCACAACTGGGACACAGGTCTTGGCCCTGCTGGGATGACCATCGTGCGTTTCCTGCAGTGAGCACATGTGCATGCTCTGTTTTGGAGATGAGTGCAGAGAAGCCTTAGCTGTGTGAGGACCCCACAAATCTCTCAGTCTAGCCTTGCTCTCCATGTTGATGCTGACTTCTTCCGTGCACTGAGACCTCAGGATAGTGTTAACCCGGAGGTGGATGCAGTCCTGTGTCAGAGGATGATGAAGGCCTCTCTTCTTTATCCGTTCAGTTGCAGCCTTCTCGCTAAGCTTCACTGACTGTTTAGCAATCTCACTGCACACTCTGGCTGTGAAGAAAAAAAATCCACTTACAACACAAATCAACTAATTTTAAAGTATATTTTTTCTTCCACCTTGAGCATGCTTACGTTGTATTTGGCATTTAATGGGGGAGGACAGGATGTGGGTCCGGTGAAGCCGCTCACCTCTCTCTGGCTTCATACAGTCATGGCTGTGAATCTTTTGGGTGGTTGAAGGCAACTGTGCCACGTGATCTCCCGCAGGAGCGGAAAGAGGAAACTTTCTGAGAGAAGCTGCAGATTTCTCAGAAACCAAACTATCCTGTGGCATCACATCACAGTGATCTCCCCGTGAGGAACTGGCATAATCCCAGAACACTTTGGCAAACTGGAAGAGCTTCACGCTGTATATCGTGTTCACTAATATACTAAGGAACATTAGTGAGACAAAGTATAAAATCAAGCTAGAGATCGCACTAAGAAAAATTGTGTAATAAGAAAAAAATAATCAAGCTCATGCGAGTCATCCGACTCACCTTTGGTCAAGGAAGTGCAGGGACAGGAGACGACCTGTTCCAGTCTCTGCTGTGATCTCTCTTAAACAATCACCAGTGAGGAAATTAAATATGCGAATCTTTCCGTCCACACAGCCAGTAATAACACGAAGGTAGAGCAGCGTAAGAGATTTTACCTCCCTGCAGAACAATCAGAAGATCTTGTATTCCTAGTAAGATCCCATTTAAATTGTTCTACATGGCAGCTTCAGAGGTTACATGCTTACTTTTGGTGGCTGAATGTTATAAGACACTCCTCAACATTATGGTTGATGCTCCACACCATGACATTGCCAGTGCAGTCTCCAGATAGAAGGTGCCAGTCGTCAAGGAACAGGCACTTCACTGCACTCCTGTGGGCATCAATTGTCTTGTGGAAGATGGGACATTCATGAACAACATATGGAAAAACGGAAATGTTTCATCAGCTTCAGACAACACAAAGTGTTCTGTATTTGATTTTCCACAAATGTTTCTCACCCGGAGGAGTGCTGCATTTTCCATGTCCCATATTTTAACAAGGCCCTGTTTACAGCTGCTGTAGATAGTAGTTTTGCTGACCTTTACACATAGGACAGGACTGGGGTGCTTGAAATTAAAACCATTAAAAGGCTTCCCGGTCTGCAGACACCACACTGGCAAAGCAATGGTTCATTTCAGCTTGCTTACATATGAAAATGTTAACAGGAAGTTTTTTTTCTGAGGGTAAAAACATGACAATATACATACATTACACTGATTTCAATACACACATTTCCATTCACAGGACAGATGTAAACGATAAAAATAATGGGAGAAAGATTCAGGAAAAGCTAACCTATAAAAACTGTTTTCAGCAGTTCTTTAAAAGAAACCGCAGCTCACAGACCCTGATCAGCTGATCCACTGCTGTTTTAAGGTCTCAGTAGCTCTGCTATGTACACAGCAGCCCAGCCGTGGAAGGTTTGATATGTTATAAATAAAAAATTTAAATGGACTAAAATTCACTGGAAACTCGTAAAGGAGAGCGAGAATGAGAGTGACATGCCAGCGCTGGCTAGCAGCTTAGATGCTGCATTATTGTCCAGTTGAAGATGGGTATAATTAAAAGAAACACTGACAGTATTTTAGATGACATATAATCTTTTCTCCACAAATATGAGTGCAGGTATGTCTTAAATGGTTGGTTTGCATTTGGGTTTATCCAAAATACCTAAAAGAAACTCACTGATTAAGATAAGACATATGAATTGCTTCTTAGAAAAGACGATTTCTCAACAGGAAAATGAAAATATGTGATAAGTGTGTTTTTTGTTTTTTCTATTAAAGACAACGTGTGGTTATATTTACTCATGTAAATGTGAGCTCATGTAAAGATGGTGTATACCGATCAGTGGCCGCTTACCTTTAACTGCACAGTCTTTAGCTCCTGAGACAAGTTTATCAGCATCAGCATCCAGACAGTTGACGGTGCCAGTGTGACCGTACAGCGCCATGTCACACTGGTCTGTCTTCAAATTCCAACACCTGAAAGTGTGATGACAGGAAAACTTCAAAACACAATCAATTAAATCAGATTCATTCATGCAAATGCATTGTCGTCAGCATCTTCTGCATAATCAATTATTATCTACTCACAGAATTCTACTCATAAATTAGATGATTTTTTCACCTGATACTTGTGTCAAAGCTCGCGGTTATCAGCAGATCTCTGTCCTCACAGAGCAGCACTGCCCGAATGCTTCCAACGTGTCCTTTCAGCACCGACACGTCTTCTGTTTCTGATGACACATAAAACAGACGCACCAAACGGTCCTTTGAGCCGGTGGCCAGCAGCAGTCCTCCTCTATAGTCCAACACCCGATAAGGATCTTCGCTGCAAAAACACATAAGTGCACACCTCTGAATCACATCAGCTGTACCAGTAGAAACGTTTTCTCATTCCTGTTTTCAGAGTTTATTTGGGCACTATGAAAAATATAATAAAATAAAATACAGGGAAATCAACACTCACTTGTCCAGCAGCACTTTGGTAAAATATGCACCGCAGTAAACATTTCGCTCTTCCATTTGCACTGCTGTGGTTCTGATGTTTGCATAAGCGGAGTTAAATGGCTTGAGCTGCAGAACCAATCAAATAAACACACAATCACTGTGTTGAATATTCCGGCTGATTCCAAAAGCTGATGTTTACTGTGTAGATGGTACGACTCTGTGAAACCTTGTGGACAGTAGAATAAATATCTTCTTCCTTGTCATCCTTTACTGGTACAGGGATTTCAACAATGTTTGCATAAGTAGGACTCACAAAATTAACACTGCTGCACCCCTGTAACAGAAAAAAAAAGATTAGCACTGATCAGATTTTTTAAAATTATTCTAAAGAAGTCTGATTTTTTTTTAAGTATTTTAATTAATTAAAACCACTATAAATATTTATATAATTTAATGTGAAAAAAAAAATCTCAACCTCTATCATGGGAATAATTTGGCCCTGAAAATTTCTTCTGAATTTCATTTCCTCCATGGTTTCCTTCGCAAGTAGCTCCCAGTATTGACAAACTGCCGTGCAATGAATCAAAGTATGCTCACCTAACATTCCTACAAAACACACATACGGCATTGCACCTTTTCAATTTAACATTTACTGTATATTTAGTAAATGCAGACATAAGTGACATTGAAATTTTTACTTTAAGGACATATCGGCACACTTCACAAATTCAGGCTGCAGTAGTACAGTAGTATGCAAAGACTTGCCTAATATCCTCTTGGACAGATCAACAGGTAGGCAGCTTATGAAGTCTCTGTGTCGGCTGACCCCAGACACAGACTTGGAGGATCCCGGCACTACCATTAGAGCAGGGTCCTCAGACTCCTCCTGATTGTCATGATTGTTATTGTGGTTACTTACTGAAAAGATAAGACATACCTTATAGATCCCAAAAACTAGGAAATTAATTTGTTGGTGTGTCCCAAAATTAAATATAACATAATAAAATAATTAGTTATATCACAATAAAATAAAACACAGTTTTTCAGGATTGGGCTAATCTGAATACAATAAAATAAATAAATAGGTAAAATCTAATACTATAGAAATTACAGTTTAATAAAGTAAATATATCAATAATTTGAAATCCATATAAAATGCAATAACTAAATCTAAATCATCAATAAAAACAGAATTAAATAAAATCAGTATATGATACAAGAAGATGGCTCAGAGGGGGGGGGGTTGCCTATTGTATTACAATACTAGTAACAGTTCAACTCAAAATTGCAAATGGGTTTAATTTCCTCAAGCATTATCAAATCATCTTCTTTTTCTGCAAATCATCTCAACTCTCTCTCTCTGTGTCCTCCTTCACTACAAATATGAATCTCCTCTGTGGTCTTCCTCTTTTCCTCTGCCTAGCAGCTCCATATTCAACATCTTTGTCCAATAAAACCCTCCTCTCTACATGTACAGACCCTCTCAGTCTTCTTTTGTTTCCACAGTGCTTCACCTTAGCTGGACCAACCATCCAATTGGCCCAGATGGCATATTTGTAGAGGAATGTTTATTAAATGGCTCCAAATGGCAGCGATGTGATTAGACTTCTGTTAAGTAAGGTAACCCTGAGCTAAACGATAACTATATGGAGACTAACACTGGAGTCATTATGGGAGAAGACAACCCTTGTAACGCAAAGCTTATAGAACAAGAATTTGCTTTTACTATAATTGTGTATATTCTATAACTGTATATGTGTCGTTGGTGGCCTCTAGTGGTCCGTAGCGGGAATTGCAGTGCAGTGGAAACCAAGTCCTTTCCCACTCCTGAGATCTTACCATTAAACTCCAGGAATCCACTTTTCTGTCTGATCAGGAGCACGTTGGTTAAGTTGGCGACCATCCGTAAAAGTTCGGAGTCACACAGTGAAAAAATACGGCAAACGTAGCTTGACTTGACCCAGTCCGGACTGCTGCTGAACCACTTCCAGATTTCCTTCACGTTCACTCCCAGGGGTTTTCCATCATGACCTTGGTGGGAAAAGCGTAAGGGGTGTTCCTGAGGTGTGATGGGGCTTCTTGACCTAGCGTAGGTGTGCAGCGTCCACGACGTCGCGCCACGCAGCACACCTTGGATGTTCTCGAGGACTTGGACGCTCCTGCAGCGTAAAAGGAGCGTCAGCGCGAACCTCCTCTTGAACTCATCCGACACCTTCCACAGACACCGACTGGAACCCGGAGGATTGGAGGCAAAGACGCAGGTCGGACATATACCGCACATACTGACGCATCCCTCCGCTTTTTTGGTGCTGAAAGACTTCGAGGCATTAACAGACTTCATGTCGACGCTTTCAGTAGTTTCCTTTACATTCACCACGTCCGCGCCAGGCAACATTTTTTTCGTCTTTAACATCACAACGAAAACAAACATGCAGTGACAATTCAACTGGTTGCCATGCAACAAGTTCAGCGCGTCGGCAGCTGAATGGATGCTCGCGCGGGATTGTAGGCGAGACAGTTTATTAGGTACATAAGGTGGGCACTAAATCCAAGGGCCTTTAAGATTTAAATGCTTAGTGTGTCCTGGACTGATTTACAGAGGTGTTGGATTCTTATTCTTATTCTTATTCTTATTGCTGTTCCTGCTGTTTTGGTTGTTTTCCTTTCAGAAACATAAGGTAAAATAATAGGATAAAATGTACTTTTCTTATCCCAGACGTTGGCAAATTACCGTTTTACAGCATTCAAAACAAAAATTGGTTAAACAAATTATAACTATTCAGTAAAATGAATTGTAATATGACAAAGGAAATGGCTTGATTAAACATGAAAAGAAGCTCAATTAAATTTGAATATAAAAAACAACAGGAAAACATAATGTGAAATCAAAGTTTAAAAAAAATAAGAAATGAAATAAAACTCTGTAAAATGCAAATATTTTAGTTTAATAATAAAATGAAGTGTCTTTATAAAGAAAATTAGCTCAAATTAAATCAAGGGTGGTACAGTGACGGTGGCTGGGTGGTTTTGTGTGGAGTTTCTCACCATCCAAAGACATACATGCGATTAGGATAAGGTGATTAAGTTAAGGTGGTTTTAATTTGCGTGTGAAAGGCTGCCTGCCTCTATTTGTTTTGTTTATTTGTTTGTTTGTTTCCAAACAAACACATTCAGAAATAAATAAGCATAATCAAAAAAGTGTCCAAGTGTATTGAACTCTTGTGATAATGTTTTTCACAGTGTCAAATACATCTTCAAAGATTAATAAAGGTTTTTTTCCGCAAAAAAATAGTGTAAAAAATGTAGAGAACCCAGATGGGTATACCACAGAAAGGAGGAGGGAACCTAAAATTAAAAAAATGTATTCTTATACTCTTAATATAGTCTACAGTATACACACACTATATACACACTCGTGCCCTTTCGCACCAGGTTCGGTCACCTGAGATCACCTAGCTGCCTCTATAATTCAAACTTCCATAATATGGCTCAGGATCAAATGTTAATGTCAAATGTTAAGGGCATGAAATGGTTAATCTTAAGGCGCAGTCTCTTTCAGAGGAAAACAAAAATACTCGTGCGCCGCCCGGGAATCGAACCCGGGTCGCAAGAATGGGAATCTTGCATGATACCACTACACCAGCGGCGCCGTTGTTAGCGGGGCTGATAGAAAGCAATTTATCGGCGTGAAGCTTGGTCGAGTTTTGGACCATTATGTGTACTTTTGTTTATGGATGCTCGCCTTATCTATTACTGATATGTGAAAACGATAAAAGGAAGCGATAGTAGAAGAACAGCACATATTTGAAAAACGTTGCCACTTTTATTTAAAAAGAAGGAAACGTTTACTCTTATTCTGAAAGTGTGCTCTATTTTCTTCCGGGGGACCGTATCTTAGGGTTCGGATACTTTAGTTGTGGTTTCTAGTGAAGCGTCATGCGCTAACAGCTTAATCTTTCGTGTTTTGGACGGTAGTTACGAAACAACTCCAGAAATATAGCCGTTGAACGTCAGCTTGGTACAAAAGTTCTATTCTTTATATATTATTAACTACACATGCATTAATGCCATTTGCCATGTTTTGTGCTGTGATAGCCACATTTTCGTTATTAGCTATCGGAGACTGATTTGATAGTACCTTTGCCACTGATCCTTTTTTTTGTCTGTGTTAGTAGTATAGCTGTAATGTTAAAGGCTAAAGAGGTTTAACGTGCTGAAATAATGTTAGCTAATGCTAGCTGTAGCTTCATGTTACTATGTTTTTGACAGTGTGCATGCATCCTGTGTAAGCAACTGCCGTAAAGACTGATCATTCCCACCAGCTATCCACAGTTTTTACTCATGACGGACAGAAGCAGCAGCGTGGAGTGGGTTGAGACAACCGAGGAGGTGGTTGTAACTGAGGAGTGCATTCCCATTGAAAACAACCCCCCTGCAGGTACACTATAATGACATTACAAATAACGTTGACATTCAGTGCTGTAATATAGCCTTTAAAATAGTTTCTTTGTTCCTCTTGTGATGCCAGTTTTAGAGCCAGCAGACACGCCAATACAGAAGTTACTGGACGCTGTGGGGCAGGGAGAAAACCCAGATGGTGACGATGGCTTTTGTAAGCAAACCCCATGTTTACTCTTTTGCTATTGCAGTTTAGGTACAACTAATATCCAGCCAGAAATATGTCACAAGCCTGTCCATCGCTACCAAAAGAGCATGTTACAGGGCATTTAACCAAATGGGGGTAGGGATTTATTTGAACCTGTATGTATACTTTTAACCCTTTGTGGATTAGAGAAAATCCAAAATAAACTTGTGCGCCCAATTCTTGTTTTTTAAAGATATATGCTGTACAATCATTTCACCCTGGAAATCGAATAATTCAAAGAAATGTTAAAAGTCAAAAATTAACTTGACATTCAGGCCCGTGATAAGTGTGTCAAAACTTCTGACCACAACTCCAGGACCATTGCTAAGTAAATATAATACGCTTAAATGAAAGTCAAAGTGTTTTGCTATGGTCTTATTCAGTAGTCTTTAAACTTACACATTTCAGTTTTCTATCCCATTAACCTTACCTCTCTGTCTGGTTATATCTTCTTTAGATTTTAATAGGGACACACCTGTAGATCAGTACATATCTTTCTGAGCCACACATTTTTGTCATTTGTAAACTAGAGCTGAACTGTGGAATGTGTTAGATGGATGACTTAGCAGTGGTCTTCCCCATGAGGAGCTAACCTACACAAATATTTGCAGTGTATACACATTCATTCAAAGATTTACTAATATTTAATAATAATAATGACAATATTTGACTGATAATTTGTCACTGTGGTATGTCCAGTAAAAATTACCCCAGATGAGCTTTTTTCCATTTTTTTCCCTTGTTTTTACATTTTTATAGATTGCGAGGAGTGCCTGACTCTCTTCCAGGACCAGAGTGATCCTGACAACATTAATGGCCCATCTTTTATTCTCGATTTTCCAACAAACATGGGCGTCATGCAGAGGGCCCTCCTGACTCTGCCTTTTGGCCTGATGATAGGCAGATCTAGCATTCCCAGTGCAGGGATTGGGGTCCTAAATTATGGGCCTGCAGTGTCTCCTGGAATGCATTTTGGACCATTTGAGGGGGAAGTGACAACAAGGGAGATTGCCATGGCAAGTGACTTCTCATGGGAGGTGAGCTGGGATGTATTAAACCCAAACAATAAAACAAGTTTAAACCTCTTGATGCATATTTTGTTCTTTGTGTGTATTTTGTGACAATATTCCAATTTACTGCAGATTTACAAAGATAAGGATGACTATGACTACATTGATGCTGCCAAAGAATCATACTCAAACTGGATGAGGTATTGAATTATTTTCTGTTGTTTCCTGTTGAATTACAAAATTAATTTTTAATTATATTCGATGAAATAAATCACAGTTTGTACAGCTTGTACATTATTAGAAAATGCTTTTTTTCCCCTCCCTCCTGACACAGGTATGTCAACCATGCCCGTCATAGAGATGAGGCAAATCTGTTGGCAGTCCAGTACAAAGGTAGCATCCTCTTTCACTGCTGTCGCACCATAAATACTGGAGATGAGCTCTTGGTGTGGCCCAGCAGCAAACTTCATGCCCACTTTAGTGATCCTTGGGCCCAGATGTGGTATTTGAAGTTGAATGCAACAGGTACCCTGACTTTGCTAGTCTCAATAGTCCATAAAAGTGATCGTTGTAAGAGCGATAGTCATGTAAAATTTTCCTGACTGTGTTATTTAAAAATTTGATTTATAGTTTGTTTGTTTTTTTGTTGATGTTTTCGCCTTTTTCTCCTAAAATGCAGAGAGTACTGTAACCGGTACAACTCAGATCTTCCTGTGCGCCCACTGTCAGTTGTCTTTCACCACCAAAGCCTTCCTCCAGCGACACACAGAATACTTTCACACGCAGCCTGAAAGTGCTGAAGTAGCTGATGGAGAAAATAATGCCTCCAGTGCTGCAGGATCACTGGTGGTACTGTCTGTTGATCCTCTTGAATCTAAAACATGTGACGATTGCGGAAAGACATTCAAGCAAATACCTCATCTTAGGAGGCACAAGCTTTGTGTTCACTCCAACAAACGCCCCTATTGCTGCCCATATTGCAGGCGAAGCTTTAGCCAGGCATCTGGCTTAATCAGACATCAGTTAGTTCATAGGAAGCAGGCTGTAGGAAAAGCTTCCAATCAGAAGCAAGTCCTCAGCAACAAAGAGAGTGTAACGTCAGAGTCAGAACTTTTAAAAGCAGGAGATTCAGTTGTATCTGAAAAAATTAATGAAAATGAGACCCAACAAGAAGCTATGGATACAACTGAGGCTCCTGAGTCTTGTGCAGGTGAGTCAGAAACACTCCAGTCAAACTGTTTAGATTGTGGTAAGAGTTTCACAAAGGAATCATCCCTCAAAAAGCATAAGGTGACTGTCCATGAGAGGATACGTCCGTACGTCTGCGCTGTTTGTCAGAAATGCTTCGGTCAGTACAATGACCTGACCAGACACCTGCAGCGTCACCAGAAACAGAGTAAAACAAAAACAAATGAGGATCCAGAGGACTCCGACATATTGCCCTTCAGCTGTGGCGAATGTTCACTGGCGTTTTCCTCAGTGGACGACCTTCAGCAGCACATAAATGAACATCACTCTGATGAGAGCACAGCTGAAAATAACGAAGACGATGTAATGCCTGACGGTGAAAGTGTTGAATCGATCCAGAATCCTCCCTCTCAGAGGCCTCAGAGATTTGGAGCTAGATTCAGAGTTTCTGCCATAACTAAGCTCATTGCGCCTAAACGAAGAGCTACCAGTCCTGCTCAGCCTGCGAGGAGCTCCGCTGAACCAGAGGCGGCTTCTGTCCGAAATGGGAAGTTAAAAAAATACAAATGGTTCAGCTGCAATCGCTGTAAACAAACATATGGAAACCCAGATGACCTCAAAGCACATAAATGCACTTTGAGGCAGCACAGATGTGGCCAGTGTGGAGCAACCTTTAATAAGTCTGGTTTCCTGAAAAGGCACGAGCAGATGGTACATGTAGAGGCCAAATCTTACAGCTGCGATCGCTGCGGTAAGGTCTTCACTACACCTAGTAACCTTAAACAGCATCAGAAGAGTAACGCTTGTATGAAGTATCACTGCACGTCTGAGCTCTTCCCATGCTCCTTCTGTCAGTTCTCTTTCACCATGAAGAGCTATCTTATTAAACACATTAAAAGGCACCATCCCGTCGAGTATCTTTCACACTGCGAGTCGGACAGCCTAACGGATCAGCTGGAGGAACAAGAGGGGGGAAAAGAATATACGTGTCCTCACTGTGGCATGAACTGTATGACTGCCAAAGCTTTCAAATCTCACACATGCTTCAGGCAAGTGAAGGTTTTGTACTTGTGTAACGACTGCGGAAAGGGCTTCACAAACCACTACGGTCTGAAACAGCACCAGCGCATCCACACGGGCGAGAAACCGTACAGCTGCCCTCACTGCAGCAAAAGCTTCTCGTACGTCGGTCAGCTCAACGTACATCTCAGGACTCACACCGGGGAGAAGCCCTACCTGTGCACCCACTGCGGGGAGAGCTTTCGGCAGTCGGGAGATCTGAAGAGACACGAGAGAAAGCACACGGGGGTGAAACCGTACAGCTGCCCCGAATGCAGCAAAAGCTTCAGCCGACCGCAGAGTCTCAAAGCTCACCAGATGCTTCACTTGGGACAGAGAATGTTCAAATGCACTCAGTGCGGGAAGAGCTTTTCCCGAAACTATCATCTCAGGAGGCACCATCAGAAGATGCACATTTAGTCTAATCGCATTTTTTTTGAAGACTTTAAATTAAAATGAAATACAGGAGCTTAAATGTGAACTAAATTGCACTTTCCCGCTTGTGTACTTGATGACTTATTGAATGTCCTGTACTTAACATTCTTTTATTTAGTTTTTTTTTTTTTAGTTAAAAAAGGAAAAACACCAACAAATACTTGTCTTTGAGTGTCAAACTGCACTAAAAAATAAACAACAACCAACGTAACCATCACTGTTGACCATTTATTCCACAAAACATACAATGCAAAGCATGTGCACTGTACAAGCCTTAATATTATGAAAATACTCATAACCATGCCTGTTTTTTTTCTTCAATTAAGTAGTCTTAAATTTGTTTTTGTAGTCAGATCTACTACTTTTTTTGTCTTTTCTTGTTTTTTTTACATGACACAGTATAACTTTGTTTATTGGACATTAATTTTTGCATTGCTTTTGTCACTATTTGTCCTTTGTTAGCTCATATTTCCAACTTGACTATATTATAAATATTAAGTAAAATTAAAATATTTCAGTCTGACCTGAACTATACAAACATACTGGTATGACAGTTGACACAAGTAAAACTCAGTTTCATTTAAACTGTGCGTAAACTGAAACAGGTAGAAACCTGGCAGTGTTTTCCATGTGCTACACACAGCGGTGTCAAGTGCAGCTGCTGGTTAGAGAGGAGCTCCTTAAATCTAAAACTTTGCTGCTGGTAACGGCTTCTTTAACTTCCCAGTCCAGTAATGTTTCTTACATCAGTAGTCCTAACTAATTCCAGTTCTACAAGTCCATGACAACATCCATTTGAAGGGGAGGGAAGAGATATCCATTGTTTGTGGCACAGCAGTTGTGGAGGCTTGTTTCCGTGGTCCATTTTTTTCCTTTTTTCTATTTTTTTTTTCTTTTTGATAGAAGTGAGGGGTTGAAACCAGAGGATTAGTCGCTTGTTCGCGAGTCCTAATGTGTAAAAAATACACAAACACGTCTGAAAGGTAGGCAGCAGTTGGTTCTAAAGGTTATGTGACGAGACCCCTACGAAGGTTGGGATACTGTACAGTTTCAAAGACACGTCAGACTTGTTCCCGTTTATTACTCCAATCCAGTGAAGCACCATGTGTTGTCGTCTTCAGTGCGGTCTCCATCCAATTTACACATCTTTGCCACGCAAAATATACGACCCTCGACTCTCATTAGTTTATATTATGTTAAATGTTATGCACATTAAAATTTTTTACAAACCAAACTGATTGTTAAACCACACAGTATCACATCTGTACAAACTCAGAAAAAAATGTCACAAAACTAAGCGAAAGAAAGAAAGGATTTTTGTTTTGTTTTGGCAATTGAAAAGCAACAGCCTGGGCTTTCACAAGAATCACAAATTAAGGGAGAAAATACTGAAGTCTGAAAATGAAAAAGGAACAGTACATCTACGGAGTCCGTTTGTGATGATAAAACTGCTCTTCTTCCCATAAATGCCAACAGAAAAACATGGTTAAAAGGGTTAAGTGGGTGAAATACAAAGCCTGAGGGCACATACAGTATGCGACCACAAATTAAGCTCAAGTTGGACACACGAGATACCCTGCAGTTCGTTGCAAGTACTTAAAACACTCCTTTGTCGGGTGAAGTTCTATATTTATTAGAAAAGGCTTTTATAATGGTTCAGATTTCAGCTCCTCCACTCGGCACTCCAGATCAGCCACCTAAAAGAGAAGAGAGGAAAATGCACTTAAAACAATGAAGCGCTGCTGGAATGTGACTCGTACTGTTTTTGTATTTTTTGGAGATGATGTGTTCTGCTGTGCATTTCTGCTTTCAGTTGGTCCATTGATCTCCACAGCAGATCATCTTCTTCCATAGCATCCTATCCTTAGCTTCCTGCTTTGTCACACCAACCCTCTGAATGTCCTCCTTCACTACATCCATGAACCTCCTCTATGATCTTCTTTTTATCCTCCTGCTTGGCAGCTCCATGTTCAGCATGCTTTGTCAAGAGGCACACAGGAACGATATCTCTATGGCTTGCTGCTTCGTTGTTACACCCATCTCCCTCTCATTTACACTCATGTATTCTGTTTTCTACTAACAAGCAGGGAAAAAATAGGAACTACAGATAAACTTTAGCAAAAGCTTCTTTCCGTCAACGGTTTTAATTCTAAGCAAAATAACGACAGCATTAAAAGCTAAATGACAGCACTATAAAAGGTACAAAGACTCCTCCCTTAATAGTAGAAAACAGTTTTTTTACAGCCATTTTTACAAGAAAATATCAACATTTCAATATTGGAAAATCAGAAGGAGGTCTTGCTTATGAATGAATCTAGTGCAAGTTTTAAATTGCTGGAGGGAGGCAGGAGGATAAACTAGACCGAAGAGAAGCTCTGTATGGGATGTTGGGTCTTTTAATGCAATAAAATCAACCTTAACCTCTAAATCAGCAACAAGGTTTTCCGTTGCATTATACTTCTGCTTCAAACCTTTTTGAAATCCTACACCGTAAGCTGACATGCACTTTCTTAGTAATGCAACCACACAGCAGCTCAATGATAACATACATAAACTCTTTCAACTTCATCACACTTTCTCCAAGTTCCCCAAGACATTTTAAGATTTTCTTGAAACCACAAGCAATTCTGATTAATAGAAGTTTCAAGATCAGATTTGGTCTGGATCAAGCAAAGTGGTGTTTACTCTTGAACGCTTTACAAAATGCTCTGCAAACCTACCAGCACACAGTTGTTGTGTGAATATTATATTAAATGCTAGATGTGAAGATTAAATGTGCACACACTGCCTTGAGGCACCTCGTATACCTGTTCTTGGAGTTGCCCTGACTCCTCTTTCAGAAGGTTGGCCTCAGCCCCAACTTGTGCACAGCGCTGGGTCTCCTTCTTCAGATACTCAATCTCCCTGTTAAAGGAAGAGGATAACAGCATTGGCACTCTGATCTCACAACTCTCTCAGGCTTTTGTACATGTAGTTAAACGGTCTTACTTTTGTTGATACTCCTTGATCAGACGTTTGGCTTTGCTGTATTTGCGCTCCAGGGCCTGATACTGGGCCTGCGTCTCCTTCAGGTGCTCATCCACTGCCTGGCACAGGCTCTGAGCCTCCATCCAATATCCCTCCAGCTTCTCCATTCGCTCCTTGTTCTCCTGCAGGGTTTGCTCCAGCTGGGCCTTGTCCATACGCCAGCGCTGCTTCTCCTGCTCTGCGTGGTGCAGCTGGAAGAAAGCGTGATTCATTCATTTCAATCACATGATGATGTAAACGGACACACTCCTCTGACTCTAAAGATAAGAAATGCTCTTTTGCTTATTCTTAATAGAACCATTACATAAAATATCATGATAATATTCACTTTAAATTACCTTTCTTTTCAGTTGCTGGATCTCAGCCTGGGTGACAGCGTGTTTTATTTGGAGCTATAAAAAAAATCCCAGTGTTACTATTCTAAACACATCTCTAAATATAAGGTGCATTAGTGAAAAAAGTTTTGATTAAAGAAGAAATGTTGTAATTACGACATTCATGGCTCACCTCTTTGTATTTATGGGCCAGCTTCTCAGGGTCTGTCTCCAGAGGCGACATGTCCTCGTTCTCCGCCAAGTCAAACACCTCGATCGCAGTGGGATACGGTGGACTAGCTTCCTCATCATCATCCTCTTCCTCATCTGTGCCGTATTCCCCACCCTGCAGGAATATGGTCAAGGTTAGGACCCCGTTCATAGGCAAAAATCAAGAAAAGAAAAAAAAAGGAGAGCTTATGACTTATATTTTATATATATAGATGAAAGTGCATGTATAGCTAGAGAGTGAGTGAGATTAAAGTTTGTTGTCCTTCTCCTTTGCAGGTAAACAAACTCTTTCAAGTGATACAGAGAAAGCTAAATTTGAATCTGTCAATGTTTCCAGTGCTAAAATATAGTTTTTGCACATATTGGTTTCCAGGAGGGTTTTCAATTTATGCAATTCCTGGAGAAAACCAAATATATTTCTTTAAATTTGTTTAATTAATTTTTGGACATAATGCTAAAGGAAACAAGAAGGTAGAGTGTAATAGTCTTGATGGTGTCGTCCTCTTGTGCTGTGACGCCAAATAGACACTAGATGGTGCACAACTCAAGCAGGCGCCTGTACTTTTCATTACACAACTGCACACCTAATCTTCTTACTGTCCATGAATGGAGGAACTTCCTCTCTGTTATTCTAATGAAACCATAGACAGTTCCTGAGCCTGTTCCGTGTATGTGAATGAAAAGCGAAACAATCTGAGGCATCACTGACAAACTAAAGGGCACAAAAAAGTCCCTCTGCTTAGTCACAACCCTGAGCGGAGCATATTTTCTGATCATGTTTATAATACACTGGATATCACAGTGTGGCTTTTTCTTTTTCACTGTTCATAAAAATAATCACATATTTTTTAATCCTACAGGGAAACCAATATCCTAGAGGGCTAAGTGAGGATTTTAAGGTAGCACTTTGTGCTTAACTGTGAGGCTGTTTACTGATGTCTTTGCTCTGTTAGCTCAGCTTGTGTGGGACTGTGCGTCATCTGCAGTGGTTAAATAATATCTTATGTCCCATTTTTTTTGTATTTGTGCAGAGGGGAGGGGTGAAGCTGGATTAGTAAGCACTTCACCCTCACTTCTCTACTGTGCATGTGCAGATGTTGCTCCATCACCAGTTAAAGAATGATAAACCAGGCGCAGGCAAAGTTTTTATGCTTTGATCCCTACAGTGATGGGATGTGGTAGCTTTGTTACGCTGTGGGGGGGAGACAGTTTCCTGGCATGGTTTTGGTTCACTTGGCCACTTAAGAGGAAGGAATCCCTACAAATCAATTCAAAGTTGTTCTGAGTGATCGCCTTTATCCGGTGATATAACACTCCTACCCTGATGGGCATGCTCGCTTACAAAGTCCACCACCTAGAGCGCAGGAAGGATCACTGAATGGACTGATGAGTATAAAAAGGATGTGAATCATATGCTTTCACCTGATTTTAACTAACAGGGGATTGGGGAATCATGTGTTAGATAACAGTCTTCACCACCATCATGAAAACATCAACTGAGGGATTATCTGTGGGAAGAAATGTGCCCCCTTCCTCACAGACTTACAGAGATGATAATCAACGTGTTTTGTCTTTAGACGCTTCATTAGTAACCTCAGTAATCTTATTGCCCTCTAACCTCTTGTTCATCCATGTACTGGTTGTAGCGCTGCTCCATCATTTCCCTCTGCCAGCGCTCTTGCTCCAAGGTCTGCTGGATGAGCTGGGCCACTTCGCTCTGTTCACCCGGCTTCTCTCGTCCAATCACAAACCTGCATTTAGGCATATATTATTCCACCTCAGCCAGGAACAGAAAACTATGACAAAACCATATATATATGCTGTGATGCTGTATGTATATGCTAAATAATACATGTTGGCCTCTTCTTTGTTCTGAACACTGAGGAGCACAAACACCGGCTCTTTAGGCAGTGAATGTTTTCATTCTTCAGTTAGTATAGCATAATGTATTAATGTAGCTGGAATGCGCTGGCTCTCTGATAACAGAAAATGGCTTCCTGTTTACACTCTAACAAAGATCTTCTCTACATAGTTACCCTCTTGGGTGCACGAATCAAACCCTCAATTCGTCCTCTCTTTTAGCACATTGTACAGATCATTACAGACACTATATTTTCTCTTGATTGACGCTCACAAATGGTAAACTGGGTAAAGGACAGCGAATCATGACAAAGCCACAGATGGTTGTTAAGCCAGCCACTGTAGCCTTTCAATTTCTGCAGCACTGAGAGGTAATTAAATGCTCATAAACACACTTCCTGTCCCAATCTATTTGTCTGCGTGACGTTTGTTTTATGAATAGGTCGGAGCTCTATTGCCCTTCGCCATCACTGCAGCAGATCTATAATGTATGAGCTATCTATGGAGGTCTCTGATCTTCACAAGTCACACAACACTAGCAATTATCCCAACAGCGCAGACCACTAAACCCTGAATTATGAATGAGCATGGATGACAAAAGAAGCACACGGGAACAGTGAGCCATACCAAAAATCCAAAGCGCAAAGGCTACAAATAGACCCTTGGCATTTTGAAATTATACTTTTGATACAAAGTGTTTTGGTTCCTGATAACTGTTTTCAGTGGCTCTGATGTGGAACCTTTGGACTTTATACTGAATGTCTCTAAAAGGAGCTTTTCAATACTAAAGGGTATAATCACGACCCTGGGAGACTGGCGATATAAATCTAAAGTCTGGTGAAGTGAATGGGCAGGATGTGGTAGAAGTAAGCTTTGTGTGAAAAAATGTGCTGTGGGTAAATATCAAAAGGAAATCATCTCCTTCAGGAAGAATGCTTAATGTCAGGGCAACTAGCAATGAAAACACATATCCTGGTCACTGCTAAGGCATTTAGAAAACCACAAAATAGTAGCTACAAAAATACAAGACCATTTAACAAAGACCACAAATTAAAGTAGTTTAATGTACTTTAAATCTATATTACTTTAAAAGTATGGAAGTACTTTAAATACTAACATTAGCAAGTCAATTTACTGACAACAGTCTGATGTTTAGGAGCTTTCAGTGCGTTACATTTGCAGTTGGAATATCTGAGTTCCTAGTCAGAATTTTCACACTTCCAACTTGGAAATTCAAGAACGCCGACCTAATGATTCAAGGTGGTGGTAATGCACGTAAACCGCAGTAAAACTGTACTACTGCTGATATGTATTTGTGACTCATTAAATAACCCAGTACTCTGTGAATATTCCTCATCTGAGGTTTTAAGGGGCAAAAAAAACATGCAATGCACTGTTTTGATAGTGATGCATGAATAGATCTATCTTGCTAGGGAGCAACTTTATTACCAGAATGCATTCAACTCAGTACCAAGTATGTGTCTCCAACTTCCAGGTCAAGTACATTGCAAATGAGTCAAAAAAAAAGTGAAGCCAATAAGGAAATACCCTGCCCCTGCTTTCTTTATAATGGCCAGTAGGGGGCAACTCCATTAGCTGCCACTAGAAAAAGATAGCACATTGCACTTCCTTTTATGACCTCAATAAAACATTTCTGGTACATATATGCTGCAGTTCTAAGTTGTATTCAATAACGTATGCTGTCCTATTTTGTAAATGATGGTCCCATTTGTACTAGAATAGACAGAGTAGGCTGATGCAAAAAGTTGTGCATCATAGTTTGACTGCACCAGTTTTTTTTAACTTAAAATGGTGCTAAAAGGGAAGATTCAGGGGACACCCGAAGACACGACGATGGATCCTCTCAGGATTATGAAAGTCTTAACAAAATGTCTTGGCAATCCATAAAATTGTCGAGATATATCAGTAAAACTGAAATTGATAGCAAACTAGCATTTCTACTTCAACTTCTACTTGTCTACAAAAAAGAAAAAAGGTTTGTTTTGTGATGTAAAACTGATTCAAAGCAAATTGGTTAGTCAGAGAGACTTACTTAACGGTTCCTGAGGTGTTCCTGAGTACAGAGGCGGCAAAGCTTTGGGTGACTCCCACCAAACTGGTCCCATCTACCTCCACAATCAGATCGTTCACCTGGATCCTGAAGCAGACAGTTTAAAGGCTTAAAATTTAGAGGAACAATAAGGCATCCACTCCTGGAACTAACACTACAACTACTAAGGTAACCTCAAGGTGACATTTGATTTACAAAACAAAGGCCTGTTCAACTTCCCTTAATTTCTGACCTGCGATGTTTCAGTTCTGCAGTACATTTTTTTAATCATATCAGGAATATTTAAAGTACGAAGAAACATACCTGCTATCCCTGTGTGCTGCTCCTCCTTCTGTGACAGTCTTCACAAAGATGCCCAGTTTCTCCAGGCCCATGTCAGCCCCTGCACCCATCCCAATAATACTGATGCCCAGGCCGTCACCGTCTGAAAGAAATTAGGCTTGCTGTTACCAAACTGGTATTGTAATCTGTCTGTAACAGACTTGTTGTTGAAGAAGCAACCTTTGGGACTGAAAATGCAGCCAACACAAAAGTAACAGAACCTGCAGTTGTCTGAATGGCCACAAGATAGCTAACATTAGCTAACAACATAACATTCCACCTCTCTTCACTTCTGACTTCAGAACGACGGGATAGCAACAGTCACAATGCTCAAATCGATCTTTTAAAACAGGAATTCATGACCCAGCGCTTGAAGTCAGTGTGGCTATGTCCATGTTTTAATGTACAGTCTATGAATGTGTTATTATGGCATAGCAAAAAGAAATATAGCTGCTTTCAGTGGTCGTAGAAGAGGCTAAATTTTAATAATTCTTCAACTGTGTGCTAATAAATTAGTTAGTGAACCTTTGTTTGCTATCCTCTATAATTTAAACCCACTCAAAGGTGCACTGTAGTTTTTTATTAATTATATTCGCTTAATTTTAAGTAAAGTTTAAATTAAGTTTAACATAACTCGTGTCCTCAAGGCTATACATTTGCTTCCCCCAACATTTGCGCCAGCTTTAATCATATAGAAACCATGTATGGTTACCAGCAAAGTTTACCAGCACGCTCCACAGGGTACCTTAAAATGACTTGCTTACCATAATATATAATAAACCAATATTGTAAAAAATAAATATCAGCTTAAAGTGTTGGATTATAAGTCAGAAAAAAGCGAACACATATTACAGGTGCCTTCTGTTCAAACCTTCTGTTTGTGCAAAGTGAGGGGATAGGAAACCAGAATGGCTCGTTTGAGACTGAGGATTGACTGAGGGGATGCACCAAGGGCTAATATGAGATAGATAATGGTAACGATGAGTCACGCAAATGCACTCTAATAGAGTTCAAGAGTAGAAATATGTAACTGAAAGTCAGAATGAATGCAGGAACAACAAGGAAGGTACACTAAAAACTGTAACTGTAGTTTCTTGATATGTGAGAGGTTAAAAAGATTAGTTGTTGTTTGTTTGTTTGTGTTACCACATAGTTGGGATTTAAGATTTCTAAAGAAAGCCCAATCTATGTCACGATGACGCATCATAAGCTTTTTCATCTGTTGAATTTGGGGATTTTCAACCTGACATCAGCATTCTGTGCAAACTACAACTGAGTTTTAGTGCATAAGTTTCTTTGTACCTTGAGGACAAAAAAAAAAAAGCTCTGACCTTCATGTGATCTTGAAAAAATAAAACATTAGTTTTGTTGACGTCTGTGACGTCAAAGTTAGATGATAATCAATATAACACCTAGATTCCTCCCAGAGGCGTTATGTGCTGATTTAGCGTATTCTTTTTTTCAAGCACTGTTTCTTTTTTATTTCAGCTTCTATTCTATCATGATCTAATTAATGTAGAGCGTGCACACCGCAACACCTATAAAGAACACTGCTACATATGGTAACCCACGTAATCTGCCCTATACACAAGTCTTCTACACACATAGAAATGCACTATGATGTTACATGGATACTGCAAATCTGTAAGTCATTGGGGAGAGCAGAAGGCAGCTGGTGAACCCTGCAGGTCTTTTAAAGTAGGACTTTTTTTAATTGCTTCGGAGATGGGAGCCAAATGGGAGCTTGATCATTCAAATACAGAACCTTACATTTGTGGGTTTTTTGTATTCTCTTTCTTAGCAAGGTGCAAAGAAGCCTCAGGCAAGTCAAAGTACAGTAAATGCTTAGAATTATTTATATGCCCGAAGTAAAGTGCAGATTTTACAGAAAGAATTTGTATAAATACTCGACTGGTTAGAAAAAAAACAGGGTTTAGTTCTGATACCTTTCTCCAGCTCCACAGGGAATAGGTCCAGCCTCTCCACTCTTTTCTCCAGCTCATACTCAGCAGACGCTGCCATTGGATCCACATCTTCATTGCGTCTGTCATAGTCCTCGTTGGAATAGGTGGCAAACACCTGTAGGATGAGACAGTGACAAGATCAGACTGAGAATCACACTTACATCAAGTCTCTGCAAGGCGGAGCAGATTTTTGCTAGCATCTATTCCTGTTCAGAATTTGTTTGTTGTTGAAACGGGACATTTGTGAGTCACAGTTGTTTTGGGATTTTTTGTTTTGAAAAGAAAATGTTCAAAATTATGGCAAATTATTTGTTTTCTTGGCAAAAATTAGATCCACGCTTAGGCCTGTTCGATATAACGATATATATCGGATGACTATATAAAAACGTCTATCGTTTGTTTACAGCAATATTTTTTCATCGTTTTGATGGTCACTGTAGTAGCTATATAAATTTCTTAAAGTTCTATCTTTCTCTTATATTTAAAATAACCACACTATGGATGGACAAGTGCCAGTTTTTACGTGTTGTAGTTAGCAACAAAACTGCAGTCCGCTTGTTTGTTTTCCACGTAAGCCTTTCACAATAAAGCTCAAGATCCTGTTGAGACTTTTCAAAATAAACTGAATCACGGGAAAGAGTATGCAGAGAGTTTACGGATGAAAAGCAAAAAAGAGCCGTCAGGTGCTAAAAATAAACATTAGGCTCAAACTTTGAAAGAACTTATGTCTAAAAATGTATAGTTTCATGCATGGTTAAAACACAGGTAAAGGACGCCCAACTGGAAAAACTTCACGCAAGTCGAGATGCCCAAGATTCACAGAATTTACAGAAAATATTACATTTTTGTGATTTATATCCTTGTCAGGACGATAAATGTCTTATATCGGGATATGAGATTTTGGTTTTATCGCACAGCCATATCCACGCTTCACGCCACTGTCATTGTTGCCTAATAAACCTCCTTATAACTGGCCTCTGTGATATAGAGAGATAGATAGATATCCTTTCTTTCTAGACAAGTCTTTCTTTTCCTTGGAGCCATGGTGTCTTATCACTCTTCCTGCACATACTCCAAATATAGTAACTGCTGCTGTCACCAGAATCACTTCCTGTGCACCCTGAGGAGCAGTGATTCGTTTTGTTTTTTTTGTTTTTTTACTTTTTATTGCATTTGTGTATTAACAGGTAAAAGAGTGGGCAGATTGCAGAATGACGTGACTACAGATACTTAAATTCAAACTACTGAACGGTTCAGTTAATATCAGTTACACGTGCTTTGTGGAAGATGACTTACAGAGTCACAGAAAGGCAAGAGAGGAAGTACTGGAGGAAACAGGACCATTACTCACAGGAAACTGACTCTAATCTGAGTATTTTTTTTTCTCCCCCACATTTCTTGCACCGGTGCTCAAAATCCTTTCTAACAGCTTTATGTTCCACCACCACCAGCTGACTACTATGCCATGTTCATAGCCACTTAAATCACCTTTCTTTTTCACTCTGATACTTATTTGGAGCTCTAAACCATGTCCACATGGCACTGAGCTAAAGTTAAAAGACACACACACAGTGGTCAGTAAGCTTATATATAATATTTCTGTTTGATTTCTTTAGAAAATCCAGCTTAAGCTAACACAAGTTAAAATTAATATGATCTATTCAGAGAAATGACTCTTTCTAAATCACCTTCACTGATTTACATCATTCCATTGAGGACAGCAATTTAATGGATTGAAAAAAGCTTAAGATCACTACTTAGAGGTTTTGGATGCGTAAGTAGCTGAGACAGACAAGATGGCTTCATGGTTCGATAATAACTGACCAACACTGTTAATGCGGACATAATGCAATTCAAATGTATTGACATTTTCAACTGAGACAGCCACAGCATTTAGTCCGAGCTGTATTGTTTCACAGCAGTCATCTGTATCAAACAGACTAATGAGAAAATAAATAAATAAAAATCAATCACAACCACTGAAGTTGCTCTTATGAAGACAGGGGCCTCTGTTTTCAGGGCTCAACTTCCCACATTCACTCTGGTCTAACAGCATGACAGTTTACATAACCACCCCCAGCATGCTAATGGAGGCCTTCTGCAGCTGCTGCTCACAGGCCTCACATAGGCACAAACACACACACACACACAGGGAGAAAGAGAGAGCCCAATCTTTAAAAGCCTCACTTTCAGTCTTCCAGGGTGATTATGTATGCACCACCTTGCATGCTCCGCTGGCTACACTAATTCAGTGCTGGACCTTCTCCTTTTACACATTCTTTGATTTATTTTATCAACTTTTCTCTCCACAATCTTTGTTCCCTCTTCTGCAACACTTTCACACTGTTTCCTCAAGCCTTGGTTTGCTTTATTCAATGCATCTCTTGCATGTCGCCGGCCTGTTTAGCTTGTCCATCTGTGTTACAGAAGTAGCATCTCGTAGCTTCCGTGCTGCTCTTCAGTCCTACAGTATGGGGCCCCGTCTCCGTGGCAACCCCACAGTAAAGAGCCTGTCAGTTTTCTGACAGCTCCTTTGAAATGTAGCCAGCCCCTCCTCTCTTAAATTTATTCAGTATCATTGTATTCTCTTACATCATTGAGCACTGTACAAGCTTCTGCTATACTTTTGGGCTGTCCTTACCCATAACAATAGAGTTTAAAATGTAATCGCCTTGAGTTAAATCTCTCCCCATCACTGTCAGATCACGCAAGCAATGACATGGATGATTTTTTCTTTTGATTTTTTTTTTTTTTTTTTTTTTTTGGGGGGGGGGGGGGGGGGGCTAATTATGGCATAAAAATTACAATTTGCTTTAGAGTTCAGTTAGTGTCGATTATTCTATTCGTTTCTCAGGGAAGAATTAGTTCAGTACAAATACTGTCTATAAAAGATGGATACAGTAATTGTGATTTTTGTTTTGTTTTTTTTGGTTTTTTAAGGTGGAAGTGACAATATTTGTTTTGGTACCAGGCTGTAAAGATGTTACTTTTATAGCTGAAACTAGCCATTTTAACATTGCACTTTATTGGGATTGACTCAGTTTTACAGTGAGCCTCAACCGGCCATCTTATGATTACTGAGTTCCACACTAGTTGGATTTTTCATGGAGGTTGCCACTTGTTTTAGTATTTTTGGAAAAACATTGTGACATCTGGGTACTGAATATAAAGTTATGACCAGCAGCAGGTTTGCTTACTTGAACACAAAAACTAGAAACCACAATTATGGCCCCATAATAAAGTAGTAACACATGAATATTTTTAAAAACTGCTTCTTGAGCAGCTGCAGACGGTACCCCAGATAGTTTTTTCTTTCTCTTTTTTACCATTTACATTTATGCTAAGCTAAGCAACTCTTGGCTGTGGCTTCATACTGACCCTGCAGGCATGAACGGTATCAATCTACCAATCTTCTCATGTAATACTCAGAAAAAAGAAAAAAAAAGCAAATAAGCATAGTTCCCATTGTCCTGGGCTTTTCATTTAACTGACCACAAAACCTATAAATATCCATAAATGCTCATTATTTAGTGGGTCCAACTTCCAAAGTAGACAAATTGCTGTATTTTATACTATTTTGTAAATAAAACACTCAATCAAAAAAGGAATGGAGTAAAGACTAATTAGGTTCAGCAGTTCTAAAACCATTAGATACACTGCTGTTACACTTTACTCTGTGAATCCCATCAGATTTAAACTCACAATAGTTAGCATGGGAGAAGAACTTAAGTCAGATGACTTCTGATTTAGGTTACCTTTGTATTTAGACGGATTAACAGAATGTGGATTAAGCGGCCAAAAAAAATACACCGTTTGCAAGTAACAGAGTGTAAAACAACAACAGAGACCTCTGAGCACCAGTGTGACACTTTCACGTGGCACTGCATCACCCCTTGAGTTTAAAGATCAATAGGTCACAGCTGATGGTCTGTGAAGCCCTCAATTTACACCCATGATACTGGAAAACATCAAAGACAGAAGACTGAGCGACTCTATTTTACTGCAATTGTAATAAATGATCACCACTGTAGTTGTGCTGTGCATTGCAGCTATTGGAGAAACTGGCCATGGTATAAGTCAAGCTACAGTATCATCCTTGACTGACAGAATGACCTCTCGCTTCCAGCAGGAAGTCTATCTCCCTCCTTACAGACAGACTAATTGGGATTCTCCACGATACAACCTCTGACCTCGCTTTACCTAAGCACGCAGAGTTGTAGATGAACTCTACGAACAGTGAGGTGGCTATCTTGGGAAGACAAACATTGGGATTAAAGGCAGTGTGGTGGGAGGGGGGGTGTGGTAGAGAAGGACGCTGTTCCAGTTGTGGCAGATAGTAGGTCAGAGGAGCTAACAGATGGCCAGGAAACTCCCTTCCTCCCTCCCTCTGCTACCAGCCGCCTCGGATGTCCTACAAAAGCTCCATGGGCAGAAAACTACAGCCACTCACCAGCTTAGAGATTGTGTTTGTGTCTATACAGAGCACCTATTTGGGATTGTAAAGGGTATTAAAAAGCAGCCAGTAAGTGACGACAACCATTTTACAACGCTGTTGTCATGACACCAAAATGGCCAAATGATACAGCTGCCACGCCATGCCTCTGCTCTGCTCCAGTGTGGTTGCATCTTGATGCCCCTCTGGCTACAGTGTGATTGGATAACGCTGTGGTGTTAACTAGCAAGCCCGTAACCCACACCCCACCACCCCCACTGCCCACAGCAGCACGTCAACTGCTGTTTCTTTCCCTCTTGACTCCAAAAACTGTTCTAATTTTGGATGGAGCGAATAGGATGTGTGTAGGTGGTGCCACTGGTTTTTCCTAAAAGAGTGTTTCCACTCTCGTTGCATTCAGCAAAAAAAACAAAAAAAAAAAGCTTTCCAGCATTTTTTTGCTCATACTAGGCTTTGCATGTGCGACGTACAGTTTTCTCAATTTCTAGCTAAATGCAAAAGTTCATTACCATGCACTGATATATGAATGCCTCAATTTTCCCTGTATACGAATATGTGCGCAGTAATTAATCCATGCTTAATAAAGCTGTCAAAATTAAGCGTATGTTACACTTTTCCTCCTAAAGATTAATGACGCCACTATCTAAACTAACATAGGTTAAACAAGTGGCAGGTAATTGCTTCTAAATCCTACTAAAATTGGGGGTTAATCCACATGCCAGATGTGCACCATGCAGACAGAAAATAAGGATGTGGCTCTGGCAGCGATCACGTTTGACCAGTCTTCTCTTGCCAATAAAATGGATATGGTCAGCTCGTCATAGTAATGTTTGCATGGCACCAAAGCCCATCTATTTTGGCAGAACAATTTTTGGTCAGCAGTCATGTTTAGGCTTAGCGCTAACGCTGGAGAGAGGCACGGCAATATGAAAATAAGGTCAGCACAGAGGGCTGAATGGCATTACACTATACAGAAGGATACAACAACTAAACTCTGTAACTATATATATTTTATTATGTTGTGTTTATGTTGGATATATGTTTTATTATGTTACCATATCATACTGATTACATTTGTTATGACATTTTCTTTTGTATCCCTATGGCTCTTTTTTACATACAGACTTAGTTTGGGGTTTTTTCCCTTTTTGCTAAAGCATATAGTTTAGCCAGATCAGGTGACTCTGAATCCTCCCTTAGTTATGCTGCGATAGGTGTAGGCTGCTGGGGGATTCCCATGATGCATTGAGTATTTGTTCTTCAGTCGCCTTTTTCACTCACTGTGTATTAATAGATCTCTCTGCATTTAATTATTACTTGTTATTAATCGCTGGCTCTCTTCCACAGCATGTCTTTTTTCCAGCCTTCCTTTTCTCACTTAACCAGTCAAGGAATTGTGAAAAAAAAACCTCTTTTAAAAGCATATTAACTAGCAGCACCATTACTCAAGGAGGAAAACCGTTTCCATTCTTCCATTCTATATTTTCTGGTATTAATAAAAACATAAAATAACAATCATCCTAACTACAGGACCAATAAAGCCTGAGAAAGACAAATATACATGTTCAGCCATCCATACAGCACGGTTGGCGCCTCACATGTCACTGTAACCAACGCCTGTCATTTTTTGGACAAGATGATGGCAGGCGGGACAAGACAAAACAGTTTCAGACATCATGAGCGAGACGTTGCGTAATGTGGCTTGTCGCAGTAACCTGAACGAGTGGGCACATCACATAAATGCTTGCAGCCCACCACCAACCAGTGCAGGGCCGAGAAGTGGGGCAGTCTGACCTTGCTGATAATCTGTCTGGTCTTCCACTCCTCCTGGCTGTGAGTAATGCACTGTATGAAATACTGCAGGCCTGCTGAGTCAAAGTGATAGACAGTTTGAGGATACCTTAACATATGGTTACCTCTCCATGGGCAGTTCCCTTATTGGATGATCTCTGTGGTGCATTTAGGGTAGTCTGTATTTTGTGTTTTGTGGCAGAGACTTTAAAGCAGCAACACCTCCTTCTATGTTTGTCAAAATTCAACACCCTCTGTTTATTACCTTATAAGTACAGTCATCGTTTGTGTTAATAACACAGTGTGAAAGAAAATCATAGGTGTTCTCTGAGCAGGCTGGTGAGACTGAGGAGCGTAGGCAGAGACCTAGAAGAAAGAGTCCAGGTTGGTGGTGCAGAAGGACAAAATGTTTAGGAGTAGGTGAGGTGAGGGGTAAGCAAGGTGGCAAATAAATCTGCTTATTCATGGATTGGAGGAGACACAGCCCAAATCTAGTGGAGATTATCTCTCTTTTTTGAGGGGCAAAAAGCTCCCCCTGCACAGTGGGATAAATAATTAAAAATCACAACAAGCTAGGGGGCTAAGCGGTCAGGCTAAATACACCGAGTAATATAGAATTGAGTCAAAACAAACAAGCTAAAGAAATAAATAAGACATGAGAAGCAGCTTCCTGTGTTCGACAAAAGAGGCGGCCCTGAAAAGCGAGGCAGGTCTGTGATGATAACAATGCTGCTATTTTTACTAGCAGCAGCAGACTGGTGACAAAGAGCGAAAGGGAGAAAAGAAGGAGCAGGAGAAAGAGTGTGAGGAGGAGCAAACAAAGAATGCAGTGTGAACTCTACCCGAAGCAGATCTGCTATTTTTGCCACTTTGAGAGGACACGGACAGAAAGACAGACAGATGGAGGGGAACAATCAGTATGAATCGGAGACAGAGAAAGGCATGCATGCAGACGTCCAACCGCTGTCACCACAACAAGACTTAATTGTGACCAAAAGCTGCACTGTTGCTCAGACGAGAAATATGCGCTAAAAATGAGCACTTCCTGTTTGGCAGTGAAACTAAGTGACAGTGTGACTTAAGAGCTGGCTGTTATGCACTCGCATGACATTTGAGCTGCATAATAACGCCCCTCCCATTTGACCTCGCATCCCCCTTACTCTCATCCACCCCTGCATCAATCTCCATAACAAAGGCCACACTGATACAGTGTGAAAGGACTCAGTAGGAGGTTTTTTTTCTTCACTGACCGCTGCAGGGTCACAACGAAATTCTCCTCTTTATCAAAGTCGTGACTTACAGCTTTTATCACACCGTAGATAATGCCTCCTCCTGGTAACCACGCTTGATCTCATGAGGATAAAATAATGTTGAAAGTGTGTTTTCTTCTCTATTGCACTTGCATGACAGGCACAGCAAGCCCACAAATGACTTGTATGTGATTTATGGGACAAAGCTGATTTCTAGGCATTTGCTCAATATATTAGAGCTTAATAGTGACACATAATCACACATCACTATTGGTATAATTGCTGTTCGGGAGTAACTATGTAATTTAATGTCTCAATTAATGTTACTGTGATTGGTTACAATATGTAATGAAATTACAGTTACCAATCGAATTGTCCATTATTACTAAGGGTTATATTCTTTACACAAGAAGGCTTACTCCACATGTAGAATATATCATTATTCTCACTGCATTAATTCCTTCTTTTGACATATTTCCAGAAAAAGCCAGTCAGCAAATCCAATGCAATGCCATCTAGGATAACATAGCTAATAAAGCGCTGTCTCTCCAGACAGGCTCCATTCCTCTCAAAGTTTGAGCATTGTTTTTGATTGGTTCTTCTTTTTGAATGTGCACTGTTTCAAATCAGCCAGTCTAATCAGTGTGTCTGACTCTGATCATTCCAAGGTGGGTGGATATGTCCTTGGAAAAGAATCTTTAGTGCTGGAAGATTAACAAACCAGATCAGGGCTCTAACATTATAAACGAAAGCTTGTTTTCTACCATTAAAATGTTAGGCCTAATTTCACCTTTAACAGAATAACTAGTAATTTGTAGACAATCAGATTTCACACATGTGTCAGTTACCATATATGAAAAGACGTTCTCCAAATTTTTGGAATGTGCATAAAACACTGCATTACACACAGAATTATGCTTCACTGAGTCTTTCTCACTGGATCACAGTGCATTGTGTGCATCCTTGAGGCCTGACAAACATCTGCAGAGCTGATTTTTTTTTCAAGTATATTCCATAACTTGTGTTGTTTATATTCTTCAGTAATCTTCTCTTCCGTTATCTGACAGATTGCTACAATTTTGGGTTCATTACCACGAACAACTGTTTCTCGATGAAATGGTTTGAAACCACTGGATATATTTAATAATGTCACTCGTATGAGCTTGTGAAGGTAGAAAGCAGGTGCAAAAACAAAGCTTCCAGAGCACCACTGGTGGCCTTTAATTGTACACTTTTTAATTTTATATTGTAATATTTGTCATTAAGCTTATTTTCTCAGTTTGTTTTCTTTAGCTTATTTAGCTTAGAAATATCTGCATTGATCCAACACATATATGTGCAGTCCTTAGCAGTCTTTCATTAATTCCAATATTTGATGTATATGTTGTTAGTATCTATGTCAGGTTGGTTTTTAAACTATAATATTCAAATGTCAGGGTGCAGAAACTGGGTGGTTCTGGACAATGTGCAGCGATAAGAGAAAATTTGGACTTGACAAGCCATGAAATGGTACAGGAGAGCCTTTCTGTGAGAAGTAATGTGTGTGACACAAAGTGTCAGGGCCCACTTTAGCTTGCAGAGTTGCTGTATGCCTTGGACCTCAAGGCAGAGCAAAGCAGCAACACTGAACTGGAGAGAGTCTGATGCTCCTCTCCGGATCATTACACCGCCCCCAGACAACGAGAGACACTTCAAATCAACTCGTCCTCCTCCTCCTTCTCGTCTGTCCTATTCTCTCATTGCACCGGTCCAAGAAGAGATTACAGTGCTCTTTTTTTTCTCACTTCCTCTGTCTTTATCTCACACACAATCACAAATACAGCATCCGATGACCTTTCATTTTCCACAGTACAATATCCACTTCTCTAAAAATGGGGATAATTATCCAGGCCTGCCAGGTCTGTTTTACCCCCCCCCAAAAAAAAGGCAATTATTTACAAAAGCAGCTCCTGCTGCATTTCAGTATCTACGTTGAGGCACTTTTGGGGCCCATGTCAGCTGCACAGTAGGAATGCAGGCCCATCCATTAGCAACTGGCTGCTGGGGAGGAGGGTGTTAGTAGTGTGCAAAGCCCTGTGTTGAAACAGGCTAAAATCAAAATGTCAGCACTGGTGTGACACTGGCAGAGGCTGAGCGAGTTCATTAAAAAAGCTGACAGTGGCACTGGCTATGACTGTAACACAGCAGATAAGCTTTAAGGTCAAGTTCAACAAGCCTCTAAAGACACAGGATGAAAAGAAAATCCCACACCACAACATAATTACAATTCAGAAATCAGCACACAAGCCTGATTAATAAACAAGGTTCTGGGGGTACAATGTGACAGCAAACACCTCCATGTTCTAGCTACAGTTCTTTCTGTTAATTCAGGGTGTTTTTACACTTCACATTTCCTCACCTGGATGGGCTCTGCGCTGAAGCGAATCTTTCTTGAAGGGGGTGGATCCTCTTCCACAGGCAGCCCTGAAATCTCCACACAGCTGGACTCTGGCTCATAGCGGTCATCGCCCTCGTCTTCCTCCTCATCCTTCTGGCTTCCTTCAAAGTCCTCCCCCACCGCACTGTAGGTACTGATATCCACAGAGTCCCGGCCCGACTGTTCTTCTCTGAGAGTCCTGTCTTCCTCCTCCTCTGTATTTTTGTCCCCATCCTGCCTGACCATGTCTGCACTTTTTGGAGAGCTTCGCTTCTCTGAGGCAGTTTCTCCATTCTGCACCGACATGTGGATGTCACCTTGCAGTATTGTGCTGCTGGGCTCGCTGGTCCCAGAGTGTTCCTCAGGTTTAACATCAACTTTGGCCTCGACACCTGCATCTGAAACGGTCTTTTCTCTCTGTTCATTCGGCTCTCCTACATTACTGTAAAGTTCAGTAGTTGGGGCACACTGGCCACCATTAACGCTTTCAGATGGAGGAGTCACCCTTCCTCTGGAGCCCCTTGGAGGTGTCTCCTGTCCCTTCTGAATGCTTATCTCATCCCCTTGGTTGCCTGATGCAAAGGCACTGACCCTCTTTGTGATTATCTTGGAATTCAACACGCCTACCTTGGTGCTGACCCCTCTGGAAGGGAGTGGTGGTGTAGAGGAGAGACGGTGGAGGTTGTTCCGGAGCTCGGCTGCCCGTTCAAACACAGCACTGAGCTGGCTGACTGTAGGGGACACTGCTTCACTAGTGTCCAGGCTGTCCAGGGACTCTGTGCTGCCATTAAAACGGGCCACCATATCCAACCTGCCATCCTGAAAGCTAGAGGCCTTATCTGCCTTCAATAACACCCTGGTTGTAGCCAGCTTCTCCTGCTGCAGTTTTTCCTGCTGCAGCTTCTCCTGCTGCAGTTTCTCCTGCTGCAGCTTCTCCTGCTGCAGTTTCTCCTGCTGCTGCTTCTCCTCAAAGATGCGGCGGGTCTCCTGTAGCTTGGAGTAGCTGGGCGAGGAGGCCCGCTGGTGCCCATTCTCCGGTTTTGTGTCGAACTTGCTGACGCGCTCGGACACGGTGGATCCGAGCTTCAGCAGCGCGCTGTGATCCACGTTCTCGTTCAGGCTACCGGCTCTGGGCAGGGAAAGGCGCACCGATTTGTCGGCGATCCTGGCGTTGTCCTCACCCTCTGCGTCGGCCGGGGATGTGGTCTGCATCTGCTGGAACATGTTCTTGATACGGTGCACATTAGAGCCGTACCTGCGCCCTCGGGGGCCCTCCTGCATGTCCCCATTTGCAGCATTGTCTTTAACGGGCTTCAGGGCCTGCATCCCCGCCTCGTACGCGTTCCTGTGCGGGGATGGGCTCCTGAGCGTGGAGCCAGAGCCGGTGCTCTTGGATGTGGATTCGGTCTTCATCATGGTCAGTCAAGCGTCGCAACTGATGCTCAACGACGGCATGTCTCCTTTCTCAACTCCCGGTGGCAAATCTGTATTATCCACCAGCAGCCGATCCCAGCGAGGTGGCGCCCAGACTAGACCGGCAGATGGAGAGAAACAAAAACAACAGATCGCATTAAAGGCCTGCCTGCATCCGCTGCAATTCTCGTCTAGTGTAGCGGAGAAAGTGAGCGCGATGCATCTGTCAATAGCTCGTTTGTAGTTACAACAATGCGAGCCTGACCTTCTCAGATAATTGCATTAGTTACTGAAAATGTTTGCACAGAAAAACAGAAGAGTAATGAGCCGCGGATTTACCGCAGCTGACGACAGATTGCTTACGTTTAATCCCTTTTTAGAGGCAGCATCATTTTGATCTCTTCATTCTGTGAGCTGCAGATTTCTGGTCCTCTCGTAGCGGCAGACTGCTGCTGCTGCATGGAGGGGGGAATGCATGGGTCATAGTGCCCGTCTGCTCCTAATTCTTTGACCATTAAACGAATACGATCTTCATTTACAATATTTGGCGGAGGTGCATTAATTATAGCTACTATGTTACAGTGAGTGGTGTGGTTTTCATTCCCGCTACAAAAAAGCAGTCATTCCAAGGAAGAAGCGATACGCAATGCTACTCTAAGGAAGAGGAAGAAAAAAAACATAACATATAATTTAAAAATATATATTTTAAAAAAATTATGATTTCTTTTTAACCTAATGAGGCTGTGGTGGCACACTATACAAAAAAGACGGACGCCCCGAATGTTTTTTTTCTCGTATTTTTTAAACCCCTCCCCCTCCACTAAAAGGAAATCCCTAATAAAGCAGTCCAGAGGCAGCTTTTTACACTAAATAAATGTATCTGTAAAGTATAAAATATGGATACTTACCGTTTCGTTACGAAAAATAATAAAACTGAAGTCGCGGTCTTTTTCGTTCAACCAGCGATAGGACCCAGTGACACCTCACTCACGTCAAATCTCCTTGGCCAATAACACATCCGTTATTTGCAGGACACATTGCTGCTTCCTGCATCCTACATCTGCGCCGATAGATATTTTAAACGTTATTACCGAGCGTAGACAAAGCATTTCCTTTTTCTTTTTTTTTCTTTTTTTTTCTTTTTTTTTGAAGGCTTTGAACTTGCCCACGTAGTCTCGGTTTCAAAAGTCGTTTGGGGTTTGTTTTGTTTTATCTGCAAGGCCGACCCATTCATGCAGCTGCCTCAATACATAGACAAGAAGAGTGTAATGTACTTGTTTACATGGGTTAACTGTCATGGTGAATATTAGTCACTGAAAAATGGCTGAGGCGATGTTAAACAAGGCGGTAGTGCCACCTAGCCAGTGTTCTCATCTGACTGTGTTACTGGTGGGTTTTGCAAAGTAATGACCAGCTGAAGAAACATTGACACAAATAAACTCAGTACATAAAATTAAAATATATTTAAAATATATTTAATTCTGTCCAGTGTGTTAAAAAGCTTTTAGTTGTGTACTTTTGTACTTTTAACTTTTTATTCATTTTTAACCCAACCCCTATTTCCCATGAGAGACTTTGCCTTTTACCACCCTACAAATACAACGTGTTCTTAATGACTCATGTCTTTTTCGTGCTTTTGCATGAGTGTCACATTATGACTGTAGAACAGTCACTGGTGTTACACAGACCGTTCGTTTGCAGACCGTCGCCTGCATGTTGTAGCTGTTTACTGTCACCAGGGGGCAGTGTCACAAACAACAGATCTGTGAAATCACAGGATACCTGGCAATGTAACCTATGCACAGCCCCATCCGTGATCCATGATGAGCTGGGTGCTCTTTTGTTGTTGTTTTGTTCGTTTGTTTTTATTGCATACTCTTCCACGTAGGGTCTGTGTAGGCACATGCCCATGCAAAAGAATGCTAAAACATGGGCTTTACCTGGTTAAGTAAGGCATATACTGACCAACTTTTGGTTTAAAAAAAAATAGTATTTTACACAAAAGTACAGCCATGTCCTAGTTCAGCTTCAGTTGGAATCTCTTCAAGACATTATGTAAACATTTTAAGCATAAAATCCTTCCTTTACGTTCTTCTAACATTTTTAAATATTTTTTAAAAGGTTTTACACGGTCTTCAAAAAAAGGAATTCACAATTAAGTGGCTTTAAAGTTACTCAGTTATATACCAGTGTCCTTTCTCCTTATTACATCAATTCATCAATTTTCTCTCCATTTGCGGTGTCTAGAGCAGAGGGGGGCAATTAATTTTCCCAAAGGGCCACATGAGAAACTGGGACTGTTTAGAGGGCAGCACCAATAAGCTGAAGTCAATTATATTAATTTTACCTCTTTATCACATTGGTGAGGGACCTCCACAACACACCCAGTTTCTCATGTGACCCCCTTGGGAAATGTAACTGCCCACTGGCCCCATGGTGTAAAACCAATCCTAATTGATAGAGGGTGAAAGGGGGTGTACACTCTGGATATGATGCTAGTCTATGACAGAGCAACCACAGGGAGAGGCATGAACATCCAAACTCCACACAGTAACATGCTGGTTGATCAGAAGGTTCAAATCCCAAAACGAGCTGAGCTGAGTTAAATTTGCATTAAACTCAGTTTATTTATATATATTTTCTCGGTAAGAAAATAATGTGTAAATTTTCTAGAAAAAATGAAAGGTAATAATGGTGTTTTTTTATTACTCATATCGCCCTCATATGAATTGAAAATCTAATCACACACTTTTTGAAATTAAAGAAACAAAATAAACTTTGATAAATATACCTAAAGTGTTAGAACATTAGGTAGCAAAATCACTCCAAGCTTCATTAGCCTATTGCACTATTGCAACAACAGTGTTTGAGACCTAAATATATCAGTGGAGAAATATAAGGCAAATATAAACTACTAAAGGCAAGTGGATACATGTGCGAACGTACTGAGCAAAAATGGATGACTGTGTATGACTTATATGACTGTATATCAACAAAAAGAACATAAATGTCCCTCGAAGGCCTACTGTTCACAGACTCACAGTCACCCTTCCGGATGTTATTAGGTAAGTGAGACAAAAATAGTTTTGACATGTCCTTTGCAGTGACCAAGCCCCTCTCCACTTGGTTCTGTCAATCAAAACCCAAAACAAGATGGCAGGCTGTGGGAGCTGGGTCTTCTTTTTAACAGGCAAGTTCACTCGTAAAATTATTTAGCTTCATCAAAGAACAACTTTCGCTGACCTTCCTCAACATTAATTATCAACTCTGTGTTATTTAGTTAAAACACTCGCCCTTGATATCAGCTTTTAAGGACTGTGCGTAGAATTCTAGCATCAGGATGTGTGTGTTGTCATTTTTTAATGTCAGATTTAAGGTTTTGTTTGCCTTTTTTGACCCTTCTTATAAACTGTCTGGTGTGTGTGTTTTTTTACACTTCCACACAGTGTGTTCTGCCAGTTTGTTTGAGGCCAGTTCTGACATCAAAGTTACCATTCCTGTGGGGAAGTTTTTTACACATGAACTGTTTAGAGAGACTTTCCAGAACGACTTTGAACCTTTGGGCAAAGTCTACGGTGAGACAGAATGATCTAAATTCAGTTAAAAGGATAAGACATCCACATGTGTTAACGCTGTTTTTCTCTGCTCTTTTTGTGTTTTGCAAATCAGGCATATTGTACAACGACCCCATAATATTTAAGTGCAACAAACAGAATTTCCCAGACCTCCCAGAGTGGTTGCGCTTCACCCAAAGGAACCCCTATGACAACGGCTTCTTGTATGGCACACCAATGTCTCCAGGAAAAAGTATAATTGAGGTGTGAAATCATCATTTACACCAACATTGGCACAATATTCTTCCATGCTGCACATCTAACATTCACCTCTGGCCTTACTTTTGCACATTCTTCTGTCGTGATGGTAGGCCAAACAAAGATAACATTCCAGCGCAGCTACAGTGGAGACAAATATGAAAAATATGCGGCTATCAAAAACAGCTGTCAGGATTTGTTGTCAAATCCCCAGAGACAAAAGCCTTGGGCCTCTTCTCTTCAGCTGCTATTTTGAACCAACATTAAAAATTCAGGAAGTAAGCTGTCTTTGAAGAAGAAGAGATACAAATGTCAGAAGTAACACTTTAGTCTCAACCAAACAGAATTTATTTCAGTTAGAAAACATGCTAAATTTTTGGTGTAAACACAGAACACAGCTGTATTCTGATTCAAAACTTTTCCCATTGTAACAAACTACACGCCATTTTTTAAGTGCATTAATTTTTTGCTTTTGTTTAAACAGTTCATCCTGTTTTTGTTTTTTTTCGCTTTTCTTTTTACAGAACAGTGAACATAAAGTATTAAGCAGCTATACAGCAGAAAATGTAAGATATTAAACTAATCTTCACCGCTTTATTTTCTTTATTTTCGTTTTAGTGTAAGTCTTAAATTATTAATATATCTCTAGATATATAATAACGAATTGGTTTTGAAACAGATACTTTTTGTTACTGTAAGCAAAAACGTTTTTCATACACTAATGAGCAGACAGCAGCTAAAGGCACTCTGGGAAATTGACAGCAAATGGAAAAGCGGACATTTAAGTTTTGCAAAAGGTGCTCTTGGAATGCATATGAACTGTCATAATCTTAATAATATTACATTTCATTCTGACAGATTTATGCCACCAACCAGCGGAGCTATGACACAGTCAGACACCTTCTCATAATCAAAGTCGTTCCAGGTATTTGCGATGAATCCGTCCCATTACGTTTAAGTCCCAAAATGATAGTTGTAATGAATGAGGGTGTGTCAAATGTCGAAACTCGCCGGTGTATTTACAGACAAGATTCTGCCCTATCAAGTCGAAGTCTTCATCAAGCTGAGAGAGATTGAAAAAGTGCTGCCCTCTACTGTTCAGGATGAGATAAAGCAGGATTTGCAGAAGCTGTGGGACACAGAGACCCTGGAAATGATCAACATCACCAACGCCCTCGATCGTGGTGGCAGAGTTCCACTCCCTCTTGCAGGGCACTTTGAAGGGTAAACTTAGATCTGTACATTCTTATACATACTGGGTTTATTTAAAATTATGTTTTTTTTAGTACTACTACTTAAGTTTGTTGTATTTTATTAGCACCGTGTTTGCTGCTGTAACAGAACTTGCTTTGGAAAAAAATGCATATTTAGTCAAATTTGATTTGTGACAGTGTGTATGTGAAGGTAGGGTCAGAGGAGTATTTCTCCAAATGTCTCCTGAGGGTGCTGACACCGGAGAACAAAAAGCAGTGCAAGGAAGAGGCCAAAATCAAAGTCCCTGGAGAATGCCACTTCTGCATAAATCCCAGCAACTGTATCACCTGGTGCAAGACGGAGCTGGTGAGGCCAGAAAAGATGCACGCCCAAGAAGGAACATATATATAAATATATATGATCAAAGCCTCAATTGATTATTTCATTTTGTCTCATTAACTACTAAGCAGAAGCAAACAGCATAAAGCTGTTTATCTCATCTGCTGCTCTGTGCTTCATTTTAACGCTCTTCCTCCTCCTGCAGTTTGATCTGACAAAGATGAAGCCGAAGCCACCTGCTCCCACTATGGGTTCAGGGATTTTGGAGGCTGGAGAGGACTTCAAACCTCTGGAGTCTCCCCCAAACAGAGACTATTTCCCAGACTACATCGTGACAGTGATTGTGCCCCTGATCCTCGCCATCATCCTGTTTCTGCTGCTGGCTTACATCATGTTTGGCAGAAGGGAAGGAATGTATGCATCTAATTTTAAATCTAATCTCTGAATAAATATGTAAAGGCTTTGGATGCCAAACTATATTTTTCCCTCTTCCGTCTACTGGGATTTTATGTAGTCATCCAAGTGGGATAAATTCCACCAAGGATGGGAATCTATTTAAACATATTTAGACTTTTGATTGATCCAATATTAAACGGATATTTTACTCTTTTTCTATAGTGGCAAAAGGAATGCAAGAACAAACCAGTAAGTACTTTGTTTATAACAGATTTTGAAACCTGATTGTTGTCTTTCAATTTAAAACATGATCTGATGGTTAACTTTTTACTACCAGTCAGCTAAGACAGCATTATAAGTGATATTTCACAGAATGAATCTGAAATATAGTGCAGCAAAAATATTTCCAAGCTTGCAGAAAAAAAAATCTGTATGTGATGTGTGCTGCAGAATTCAGCTGTACCACCACTACACCATCCATGAGAACACTGACGAGCTGAGGACCATGGCTGGAAACAGAGGGGTGCCTCCACCCCTCTCCACACTGCCCATGTTTAACAGCCGGACTGGAGACAGGGCCTCCCCGCTGCAGTCTGACAGCATCCCACTCATCATGGCCCAACAGTAAGCACCACACCCATTAATTCCTATCAGTTATGTGCACTGAGCTGCCAGTCTATTAGGTACACAATAAGAACCTAATGTAACACCACTCTAATGTTGCTCTGATGATGCACTGGGTTGTTCTGATCAGGTATGCTTCTCCTGTCATTTTCCAAATAGTATCGCAGGGTGGAAATTTGACAGCACTTTTCTATTTTCTCAGTTCTTTCAATTTTGCAAACACCACTTGTTGAAACGCATCCCCAAACCTGCTGTTTCTTTCAGGTCATGTGTAAGTTCTTTGCTAGATTTCCAAAAAGATCACTTTAAATATTTACAAAAACATCTTCCTCCTCAGAAGCAATACATACTGTATGTATATGAGGGGTGACTAAAGTCTTTTGCTCAGTATTGTAAAACAAATGAAGCTTATAATAAGTTACATCAAAAGTCATTCTTGTGTCCTTGAATCAACACCATTTCAATAGAAATTGTAACCAAACAGCCGTCACAAATTAGCAAATGAAAATCTACATACTCAAATATGTTTGTATGACCAGCAGTTTACAATCTGAAGTATTTTGTTTATGAGAGTATAGCATATAAAGAATAAGTACTAACATCTCATCACACCTGCCATCTGCTGTTGGTGAAGTTAGTGTCACTATTACTGCTGTGTTGCATGAGTTATTCTCCAACAGTTGTAATAAATCATAATAAATAAAGTAGTTTTTAATTGTATTAATTTTCTTACTCTCTTGGTAGAGATCCATACAGTGACACACTGCCCAGGTAAGCCCATTCACAGGATTCTCCACCGCATTGATTCTGCTTGGAGTTGCTGATTATTCTAAGAATATTTTTTTGTGTGTGTTTACAGGAAGTGAGAGCAGCGATGGATAAGATATAACACATGGAGTATTATTAATAACCTCTCTGAGACACAGTTTGTGGATTATATTTGCATTTGGATATTATAATTTCTTCCTGTTTGGGTTCCATTAAAGTAAATGAATAGTATACTAATAGCTCAGATGTTGTCAAACTAATTATTGTCACACGTTGTAAACTAATACATAGGTCATTTTTATAAACACTGAAGCATGTTTTGTGGATTAAATATTTCTTTGGTTCATAAAATATTTTGTTTATATTTATTAATTTCTTAAAGGGTATGTGATGACTAGTTGGACAAACTTTGGAAGAAATCCATTTGATTTGATTAACCCAGGCTGCTAAAAATGTATATTATATGAATTATTATTCATTCGCGTATTATTATATTCCAGCAAAAAATCATGTTCTTACTCTGGCATGTTCTATGACTGACCTGAAAGATGCTCAATATCCATTCTTTATATTCATCTTATCCTTCTTTAGTGGTAATACAATAAAAAATAAGAAGGGACAGCTTCAGTTTAGATATGCTTTTAAACACAGGTTGTACATGCAGTAGATGTCAGGCAGAGGTAGGGTTTGAAAGTTGGCATTCAGCACCTGCAGCACGCATGCTCTGCTTTATGAGCTCAAAGTAGAAATGCTTTGTTTACACTTTGCTTTAGAGAATCAGCAGCTGCAGCATTAAGGGAGCTAGAAAGGATAAAGATGAGCTCAAATGTATGTTTAATTTGGATCTGTGTGTATGCTGTATATACAAAAAAAAACCAGGATATTTTTTTATTCTTATTTCTTACTATAGTTTTGTATACACTCACTGGACATTTTATTAGTTACACCTTCATAATACTGGTTTGGTGTCCCTTTTGCCTTCAGAACTGCCTCAGTTCTTAATGGCATAGGTTCAACAAGGTGCTGGAAATATTCCTCAGAGATTTGGATCCATGTTAACATGATAGCATCACACAGTTGCTGCAGATTTGTTGGCTTTACTTCCAGGATGTGAATGTCTACATCCCAAAGGTGCTCTCTTGGATTACGTTCAGGTAACTGTGGAGGCCGTTTGAGTACCAATGAAGTCATGTTCAAGAAATCAGTTTGAGGAGATCAGAGCAACTGTGACATGGTGTGTGATATCCTGCTGGAAGACACTGGGGTCATAACGGGATCAGCATGGTCACCAACAATACTCAGATGGGCTCTGGCATCTAAACAGTGATTAGTTGGAAATGGAGCTCATTCCAGGCGATATGTTTCCACTCTTCTACTGACCTATTCTGGTGATTCCATTTTAATTGTAGCTTCACTTTCCTGTTCTTACCTGACAAGATCGGCACCTGGGGTGTGGTCTTCTGCTGCTGTAGCCCATCGGCCTCAAGGTTCAACATATTTCTTGTTCAAATATGCTCTTTGAACGTGATTGTAACAAGTATTTGAGCTATTGTTGCCTTCCTATCAGCAAAAAGCAGTCCAGCCATTCACCACTTTCTCTTTTTAAACATTCTCTGTAAACCCTGGGAAAGCTGGGAAAATCCCAGCATATAAGCAGTTTCTGAAATACTCCGACCAGCCAGTCTGGCACCAACAACCATGCCACATTCAAAGTCACTGAAATAGCCTTTCTTACCTAATCTGCTTGAGTTGAAGGGCATTTATTTCACCATGTCCTAAATGCGGTGAGTTTCTGCCAAGTGATTGGGTGATTAGATATTTGTGTTAATGAGCAGTTGAACCCTAACAAAGTGGCCGTGAGCAGAGAGATACATGTGGGTTGTCTCTGCTATGCAAGTAAGCTGTGATGTTCTTTATTCACAGCATGATTTTGTTTTGTTTTCTTTCTTTTGTTTGCTTCTTATCCTGACCGGCTTTACACGAGTGATGTTGTTTTTATCTATAAATATCTGTTTTCTAAGTCACCTCATCATCCTCATCATCATCACCTCGTCACATTCGGTGAGTTGGGCTGTGACAGTATGAACCACTAATCAGTTTTGCCAGTAAATTGTCTAGTGACAAAGCAAACTATGAAGAGGAGATCAGTTCAACAGTTTACAGATCATTCATCACTTATGGCTGGATCAAAAAGAGGTTCACCCTCTTCTTAAAGGGTTGCAGCTTTTATCTGGTTTTGAAGGATGAAAGCCTATGAAGCCTGCAAATAATAGCAGCTTTGCAGTGCACTGCAGCAGTAATTTTCATTCCAGTTTGCTTCTGTGCTTTGCCTGCAGGAAGCAGCCGTTGTTGCATTAGACATCCAGAAGGAGTCGCTGGTGGTGTATCTTCATTTGGTATGGGCGTTTTCTCTTCTGAGACAAGCATTCATTTCTGCAAAGTTAGCTCCTTGTTTTTCAGTGTGACAAGGAAACAACTACGGCTGCTTCACTGATAATTCAAACTGCATTTTGCAGTATTTTAGGTTTGGTTTCTTAAGAAATTTAGCTAAGGAGCCAATAACTTTTTTAGGCACAAAAAAAGGCTAGAGTTTGGTATATTGGCCTTGTTTTCACTGCTGCTTAACAAAAAGTAGTCAGTGCAACTGTTGTGGAACAGTTGATTGCTAAACACATGGACAAAATTGCTTCTGTATCTCTCGGCCAGAGACCTAGCTCTCTAAAAAAAATCCCAAAAAACAGCTTCAGCGTGAGCTATCTTCTCTAAAACCTCAGTTTCACAACAGTTGCAAAACAGGACAGTGAAAACTCTGCCACTGAGTAGACCACTTCACATGCTTTATTTCAGCACCCAAAATAATTAAAAACATCTTGATTTATTATACATGTACAAAATAAGTACAGAATCTCTCTTTTAAACCATGAAAGTGGGTCTGCTTCAAATTCTTTTTTAAGAAACCCTTCGCAAGAAAGACATCAACAAACAACATAAACAACAGGGTGGGAGATGTGTGCTGTTTGGTTTTTGTTTTTTTAGTAAAGAGGAGTTTTCCACAGGGGCAAACAGACAGAAAGATCAACACTGAACACATGGGCAGGGAAAATGATATTGAACCAGACATATTTGCATGCAATACAATTGCAGTGATCACTTTTTCAGAGGACCTCTGTTATCAAACCAACACTTAAGAAGAAAACAATTGCACTGCATAGACAACAAGACAAGGAGTCAATTTAGTAGCACCAAAGGTTCTGCAGGGATTAAGTGGCAATGATTCCAGTACGACAGTGTGAGTTTCACCATCAAACACCACTAGCTGGACCTCATTGAATCGGTAATAGCACCTTTGAATGGTTTTAGTGTTCCCCCAATAGACTTGTGGTGTGTGACATAGCAAAAAGTGGGGGTGATGTCTTGTTATGAGGTAGCCATCTAGATTTTGCAATGAAGGTGAGCTTTTTAGTCTTGCTCTTTTGCTGGTGTTTGCTTTGTCTGCTCAGCGTTCAGGTGTTTTTCTCATTAATTTAGAACAAGAAGACACTTCACACTTTTTACAATTTATTTAACACCAGAAAAATGGTACATATCATTTGTTGTTTTCAATGTCCTTCTGCAGTGGTAGAAAATGGCAAAAGTCACCTGTGTTTCATTGCGTGTGCAGATCTGGGTTGTTGTTTTTTTTGTTTGTCTTAATCTCCGGGGGGAAATTTTACACAAGCATATATTATTTTCTTGTTGCCAGTGAAAACAAAAGATTCTTTTTAAAGTGTCCTCGTAGTTGGTTTCGTTTGAAGTAGCAGTCCCAAAAAAAACTTCTCATGATTGGAAAGACACAAACACTGTCTTCAGTAGAGTGGTTTTAAGCATGTGGACCAATGGCAGCCAAATGAATGCATAGAAAGAGGATTTAGAGATGACTGCTAGAAAAAAAAACAACAATGTCATGTCCATATTTCTTTCATTTTTACAAGAAGCAAACAGGGCCAACTTGGACGCCAAATTCCTGATCAGGTGCACCAACATCCATAGGAGCAATGTCAATGATGGGCAGGCGGGATGTTTTTGATGTCTTGTAGTCAATGACTGTCTTGCCCCATGTGCCAGTGTGTGACTGTAGAGAGAAACAGAAAGGAGACATTGTAAGAGATTAGTTTCTCTTTTCTTATACTTGGATCCTGTGTAAGTTTAGCCCTGGGGCAAAGAGAGAGCAAACTCACCGTGCAGCCATCCTCGCTGACACTGTATGTGAAGCGGCTGTTGCCCTCCGCTCTGATCTCGACGTCGTTGGATCCCTGGAGAAGCAGAGCCTTCTTCAGGTTGCCGGTGGCAGAATCCATGTAGGCGATGCTGTTCTTGCAGTGGTATGTAACGTTCTGAGAGGCCTGGTTAGACATCAGGCGCATGAAAGTCATCTGGATGTTGACATCCTCGAGATCAGCTCCATCGCTGCCATACTGGAACTGCGTGACGGAGAGAAGAGAAGCACGCATAGTGTCACAGGCCTAATAGTAAAGCATGAATACTGTCCAGGTTTGTTCATTTGCTCTGTTTTCTCACCTGGAATCCACCGGTCATGGACTCGCTGAACCAGACGTGCTTCTTCTCTCTGATGTTCTTGCTGAGGTACCAGTTCTTCATGGGGATGGTGGACTCGCTGGGGTAGACACAAGTCTCACCAGTCTCCATGTTGCAGTGGACCTTGACGGCATCCAGAGGAGAGCCCTGGTTGGGATCAATCCAGTACATGCCTGTAATACAGGGACATCAAAAAAAGAAAGTCTCACGCTGAGCTCACCCTCGTGTTATACTTTATCTAAAGGCTGTGTCAGAGAATTGATCTGCCCTCACCGCTCTTCCACTCAGGGTGGCACATCCTCAGATCACGGCACATGCGGGCTGGGCTCTTCTGGGTACCGTCTGGGCTGCGGATCTTCTCGACCTTCTGTGTCAGGGTCTTAAGGGTGGTGTCAACCTCCATGTCACGATCGCGCATGACATTAGGATCATCAGCGCGGTAGTGGCCACCACGCAGGGGATCAGGGGCCTTCTCCTGAACAGGCTGGCTGATGAACTCAATTCCACTGCCGGGAGGTCCAGGAGGTCCAGCAGGTCCGGGAGGTCCAGGAGGTCCCTGTTTTGAGACACCAGGGGTTGCTTAACTTGTCTGAAGGTGTAAGAATATGGATAAAGTAATGATAATTGCTCAACTTACAGCAGGTCCCATCTCTCCATTGCGACCACGAGGTCCAGGAGGTCCAATGGGTCCAGGCAAACCGTTCACACCATCCTTACCAGAGGCACCGTTTGATCCAGAAGGTCCCTGTGGAGGAAAACCAAATGATCACCTTTTGCCTTGAACTGATTGACAAATTTGAAGGAAAACTTTAAATAAAGAAAGTTTTGTGTCTGTTAACAGTAGTACTTACTCTAGGTCCAGCGGGTCCAGAAGCACCAGCAGGGCCTCTCTCTCCAGGGGGTCCCTAGAGACAGATGAGGATGCTAACATGAACTATGGTATAACAAAATATAGTAGAATATAGAAAATGTGATAAAATCAAGTTTAATAAGTCCATAAGTCAATTTTAAAAAGTGAGACTGATTAATGTTGTATTTTATAAAACTTGATGATGGATGTAACTAGCAACTGTTTATAAGACCTTAATAAACTCCAGTAAATATCCACCTGAACCTTAAATGCAAATCCAGCTGTGGGTAACAGGATAAATGCAGCTATCAGCACAAAGTTTTTATTTCTTCCAAAGTGCTAATGTGGTAACTGTTACTCACAGAAGGTCCGGGCAGACCAGATGCACCAGTGAATCCTCTGTGTCCCTTGTGGCCTCTCTCTCCAGCTTCACCAGCCTCTCCTCTGTCTCCCTTAGCACCAGCTGGACCCTGAATAAAAGAAAAAGAAGATCCAGATGCCATCTCATCATTAGACAGTAATCAGTCTTCTTGAATATGTAAAATTTATGTTTCATATAATAATACATATTATACAATGAAAAACGTACAGAAGGACCACGAGCACCAGCAGGGCCAGAGGGACCAGCAGGACCAGAGGGACCCTAAAGGAAAGAAAGATATGAACATATGAATTCAGAAAAAATCACAAGTGTGTTAATTTTGTTTAAATGTGCTCAAGGTAGCTACAAAGTGGACTTACACTCTCTCCACGGTCACCAGTTTTGCCAGAGGGGCCAACTCCTCCAGGAGCTCCAGGAGCACCAGGAGGTCCAGGGGGACCACCCAAGCCAGTCTCACCACGGTCTCCCTATGAGTGCACATTTCCAGTGAGAAGATAGTTTCATGCATGTCAATATTATCAAATTAGCCAAGTTAAATAGGGTTACCTTAGGGCCGGAAGGACCATCACGACCAGGTGCACCATCATGACCAGGAGATCCCTGTGGAAGTAAAGCAGTAAAGATGTTCGCCAGCGAAACTGAATTTGTGGGAATTGTGAGTGCATTTTTAATTGTACTACCTGAGTAGCCCGATTAGCCCAATTAATGGTTAAAATACAGAAAAAAGGGACTTCTTACCTCACGGCCAGCCTCTCCAGTTGGACCAGACAGTCCAGGGGGTCCAGCAGGTCCAGGGGGTCCGCGCTCACCGACAGGTCCAGATGGTCCCTGCTTTCCAGGCTCACCCTAAAGAAAGTGCATAAGAAGTCAGTCCTCTAGATTCCTGTGGATGCTCTTTGCAGAGCTGAACCTTTCTAAGCACCACCCAGAGAGAGAGACGCATATGAGAACCCAAATGTCCAATGTGATCAAATCAGATATTAGCTGGTCTTTCACCTTTAGTCTGTGTGATGTCAGATGGACAAAAGGAAAACTGTGGAATATTTCCCAAGGAATATTGTAATATTGCCATGTCCTTACACAAGGATGGTTTATTTAACATTGTATGTGTCCAAATTTCTTTGCTACTAATTATATATTTCATAGTGAGTTTGCGCTTTGCAGTACTAGTTATTATTCCTTTAGCCTCAGTATTCGACAATGCATTACAAAAAGTTGTGTCCAAACAAATGCTGAAGGTTACAGGTCAAAAGGGCAGAGCATGACAATATAGACTCCAAAATATATTTGACCTAATAATTTAATGGGAAAGTGTATTATATATAATGTGTGTTTATCACAACAAATGCATGCTGTTGCTTTGATCTGTCATGTTTTAAGTGATGTAATTAACAGAGTCAAGAAAATGAACCAAGTAGTCTAAGTTTTTTTTTTCATCTTCTGGTTGAGCTCACTGTATTGTCCCCTACACAGAACCCCCTATATAAGCAGACATAAAGGATTTCAGACACAAACTCACAGATGGTCCAGGCAGACCACTGAAACCACGCTCTCCCCGCTGTCCAGGGAGACCTACAATACCACGAGGTCCACCAATACCTTGGGGTCCAGGGATACCAGGGGTACCCTGCACATAAGGAAATAATGGTTAGTTATGTTTTAGATTTCTAAAAATACATAGAATATCTATTATGGACCAAAAGGGTAACAGTGACTTACAGGGGCTCCATCAGAACCAGCAGATCCTTTCTCGCCACTAGGTCCTGGGGGTCCAGCAGCACCAGCCTCACCAGGGCGGCCAGCAGGGCCAGTCTCACCACGAGCTCCCCTTGCTCCATCTTTGCCAGTAGGTCCTCCGGGTCCAGGGGCTCCAGCAGCTCCCTGGAAACAACACACAATGTTATGGTAACATAAAAATCACCGATCACTGTTACAATATAACATAGATAGATCGCACTAAAAATGATCAGAAACTCACAGCAGGGCCAGGGGGTCCAACTCTTCCAGCAGGTCCAGGGAAACCAGTAGCACCCTAGCAAGACACACAACCAAACCAAATACGTGATCAATGAAGCTTTAAAACACATAAGTAACTGTAACTACAAATAATCTCATTGAGTTTGTAAGTCAGAGTGTCAAAAGAAAAATATGAATGAATACTTACAGGGGAACCAACACTACCACGAGCACCTTTGGGTCCAGGAGCTCCAGCAGGTCCCTGTTGACGGAAATATTTGCAAGTGAGGCATCTAATACCAACAATGCTAATTAAAATAGGAAAAATATGAATGTTTATGTAAACAGTATATACAATTTCTTATGAACACAATAATCAATCTATGGTGCAAAACCCCCCAGAACATTTTATTCCATTTATTCTATTCCATTTACTATATATTCACCAGATGTATACTACAAATCACAATGAAGGTCAATCTACCTGAGGACCAGCAGCTCCAGCAGGTCCGGTAGGTCCAGGAGGACCAGCATCTCCCTTGGGTCCACTGTCACCACTCTCGCCCTTAGCACCAGGCTGACCATCAGCACCCTGAGGTTGGAGATGAAAAGAAGAAATGCATCAATGCATGGCTTTTTTTGCATCTCACATGTCATCCAAAGTCAACAAATTAGACTTTTTTTTAAGCATCTAAATTAGTGAAAAAAAAAAGGGGCTTACAGGAGGTCCAGCAAATCCGGCAGCTCCAGGAGGTCCGTGCTCACCACGGTCACCCTGTTGAAGTAATAAAGAAAGGTCATTCAGTCATAATAATGTGCATATCAGAGTTATAAATATTTTGATTGTTTTCCCCCAGGTTTTAATCTGATTTTGAGTTTAGAAAAGAACTTACAGGGGAACCACGAGGACCACTAGGTCCAGCAACTCCAACAGCACCAGGCTCACCCTAAAACCAGAGGTGAAGGAGAAAAAAGGAGGTCAGTAGGCACATTGGTTGCTAATCCCAATCACATATTTTATGATCAATGACACTTGCAGATAAACCACATTAAAGCCAAAATTAAGTTATGCACTGAATTTCTATTTAACTCGTGGTTGGTCTTATTATCTTTTAATATTGCATTAATGTGGCATGCTATTCATCATGTTTCATATAATTATGACATTGACTTATGCATACTGTAAGTGTGGGTAAAAATGTTGTAAGACTACTAACAAATTTCACTCCAGACATGAAAATTGAATGAAGAAAAGGTCCTGTAAAATTGTTAAACTCGAACAGCTAATATTTGAAGGCCAAAACCAATTTTTTGTCCAATCTCACCTTCTCACCCTGAGCACCAGGAGGTCCGGGGACTCCAATAGGACCGGTCAGACCACGTGGGCCATCTTTGCCAGGGGCACCATCAGCTCCCTTGCCACCAGCCTCACCCTAAAAAGAGAAAGGTTACAAAAAGTTACTTGTGTTGATATAAAAATTACACAGCTACAGTTATTTGAATCATTACAACATTTCTAGAGTAATTAAATCTTTATTAAATATTGGGAAAACATGATATAAGATTTCACATGATATAACAGGTATAATACATAAGATATTTTATCTTCACTGAGCTTAAAAAAATTTAATGATGAGAAAATCGAACTGTGCACGCCTTTTTCTTTATACGAATGGGATTGGTGTGATACTCACATTCTCTCCTCTGGCACCGGGGAGACCAGCGGCTCCACGTTCACCAGGCATTCCCTGCATACCGGGGGATCCCAAACCACCGGGGGCACCGGCAGCACCAGGCTCTCCCTGGGTACACACAAAAACAGGAAGACTCACATTGTTATCCAGCTAATACAGGTCACTGGAGCTCAACAAATGAACCATGTTGGTAGATTTGTTTCTGTTATGATAAGCACAATGAGTTTAGGAAAAGGAGAATTTTGCTGGTCCTAAATCTTATTTTAGTTATTTGCACCAATGCCCAGTGATTTTAGTCTTGAGACATTTGTTGTTTTGCAGCATTTTCTAGTTTCTCTAACTCATGGGTTAATTCGTTTTGCACTCAAACCTGCAAAACTAAAGTGAAGAATTATCTTTACAGGCGTGACATTACAGGCTGATTACCACCAGGTGATGGGTGTTAATGTGTTTTTCTGGATCTCTGATATTGCTCTCTGTTGAATCTGAAGCTCAGGTTGTTTCTGTCATAAAAGCAAATATAAATTGTCCACAAAGTCACCTGTTGATGAAAAAAACACCTTTACTGCTACTGTTTTGCTTGTACACATTTATGTTTAGCAGTTTCTTTAAACCTTAAGCATGTGAAGCCATAGACTAATGACAACATGTTGAAGCAGAAAGCTTGCTCTATATGCTCTAAATATATTATTGTTTATTCTTGAAATGAAAGAATATACATACAAAATGCTAAAATCACCTTTTTACAAGTACAGAGGAGGTAAAATCTATTGGCTTTATAGTGTGGCGGGTTACACCTTTACCTAACAAGCAAAAGATCCCTAGTTTAATCCCAGGAGAAGATTGGGGCTGCAACAGGAACCCTGCATAAGGATCTACCAATCAAATATGTAGTGACAAAAACAGACCTGCAAACTAATCTACGATATACAGGAGTGTGTTTTTAACATATGAGTTTTGTGATGGTTTAATAGTGTTGCACAGCAGCTACAAACACTAGATCATTTTTATATGCGATCCAGGTGAGGTCTGGGTTGAAAAATATGTCCTCTATCTTTAAAATGCAAATAAATAGGACTGTGACAAACATTTCTGAACTGAAAACCTTACAGTTCCTTTGCAACATAAATAACTTGCTTGCTACTTTTAAGTCTTTATATAAATATGATTATTCTTGGTGCCATATCCACTCTGAACATCTGATTTTTAATGAATGTGTCGTTTAAATGTCCAGGCAGGCTGGTTTATACTATAAAAGAAGAACTTAAAAACAAAGGGCAGAAATACTGAATAGTTTGCTCTCCTTGTTTTCTGAGAAAAGCTGGGAGTAGAAACATACCTGAGTAAAGTTTTTGGTGGTTTACAACTTGACATCAGGTAGATTTTTCAATTTTATTTCTGTGCCATTTCAAAAAATGGACTGGATTTGACACACAGCAAGAAAAAAAAAGGAATCTCAAATGCCAAATCAGTAAAGTTTCTTCATCGTTTAGACGTTTTTCTGACCTACCTTAGGTCCATCGTTACCAGCGGGTCCAGGAGCACCACGGGGTCCAGTTGGGCCAGCAATGCCAATTCCACCACGCTCACCAGGAAATCCTCTGTCACCCTGAAGGAAAGAAGGAACTCATCAGCCACAAAATGTTTTGCCAGTCAGTTGATGTCTACCACAGGAGCTGAAAATGTTTTGCTTCTGCAACAGAGGGGATACTCACTCTTGGTCCAAATGGGCCAGAAGGTCCTGCCTCACCAGGAGCACCCTGAATAAAAGAAGGAGAAGGGAGAGGGTTATGACGTCTGACTTACTGTGTCAACATGAAGACAGAAGGGGGGAAAGCTGGTTCTAGTGTGTCCTTTGTAACTGACTACATACCTGCTCACCAGGCTTGCCAGTCTCACCAGTAGAACCTTGGGGTCCAGGAAGTCCCTGCACACGGATGAAAGGTACAATGTTTTAGGGTTATCAACTGACGTCATAACACAACAATAGATATGAGAGTGCTGTGACTGTTGGAATAATGTCTAAAGCCCACCTGGAATCCAGGAGGTCCAGCGGGTCCCTGCTCTCCTTTCTCTCCAGCAGGTCCCTAAACAAAAAGACAAGAACAAAATGATACAATGCAAACTCTGATTCACCATAAGCATCCATGTCAGCCACATAAAAGATACAACTATGGCTTCTGTCCTCTGATACATCAAACTACTCAAATGCTATGCAAACATAATTTCTGTTTAATAATGCAGATAAGATACATACACCGGGGCCAGAAGGTCCAGGAGCACCAACATCACCATCTTTGCCTGGAGCACCCTGTGATTAAAAACAGCCAAATGCTCGACTGTTACACTCTGTTTCCACTATTATATTAATATATACAGTCTTTAATGGTGGAACTTGTTTTAAGTGACTGTTTAAGTGGGAAAAGTATAATTACTTACAACAGCGCCAGCAGGTCCAGTTGCACCTCTCTCACCAGGTTTACCACCATCACCCTAGTAAAAAGAAATAAGTGCATATTTATATCTGCCACATGGGGAAATTCTGCTCTATTATTTATATTTAAACTAATTTCTATGGGCTAAAAAGAAAAATCACATCCATGACATCTGGAAAGACAATGAGCAGAAAAGCTCTGTAAACTCACAGAAGCTCCCTTGGGTCCGGGGAATCCCATAACTCCAGGCTGTCCTCTGGATCCACCGGGGCCAGGAGGTCCAGGGCGACCATCTTGTCCAGGAGAACCCTAGATATAAAAAAAAAAAAAACAAAAGATGAAGTTCTAAGAGTGATGTAACATATAACATATGTTTATTTGATGCTCAATACTTACAGCAGGTCCAGCTTTGCCATCAGGTCCAGGGCTTCCAGGGCTACCAGTCATACCCTGAGGAGAACAGTTAATGTGTAAAATTCATGACCAAAACATCACAGAAATGTTGCATTTGAAGAAGTACATCGTCGTGCTAACCTTCAGTCCAGGGGCACCAGGAGCACCAGGGCTTCCAGACTCACCAGTGACTCCCTGAGCTCCCATTGGGCCAGGGGAACCACGCTCACCTGGGGCACCCTGTAATATAAGTTAATAAAAGATCTAGAAGCTGTGATACTGGATACAATTTATGACTTAAATGATCAGTAATGGCTTGTTTAGCTATTCTGATAGGTTTGAATAAGTTGGAGTAAGGTGGCTAAGTGATTTTAGTTGACTAACTCACCTTGCCACCAGCACCTCCATCAGCACCAGGGAAACCACGAGCACCAGGGGCACCCTAATGGAAGAACAGAGACACCGACCAAGTCATTAAAAGGGAAGTAGGTGCTGGGCTCCAACTACTAAGATGAATCCCCGTGGGAATTTAGCACACTGCAATTTCAGAACACTTTGTAGAAAAAGAAATCAAAGGGTTTCAACATGGACATTTTCAATTAAAACATAAGGAGTGATGGTGAGAAAGTGTTGGCCATTTTAATGCTGTTTTCCATAAGGCACACAATTTTACATGATCGAAGATAAAGAGGGACAAACATACACGCTCTCCAGGGGGTCCACGGGGTCCAGCACCACCAGGCTCTCCACGAGCTCCTCTCTTTCCCTCCTCACCAGAGGGGCCAGCAAGTCCCTGAACTCCAGCGGGTCCCTGCAAAAGAAAGGAAATTTCATTAAACCAAGCATGAATTTATTATCTTGGCAAGATGCAGTGGAAACTGTTCAGGATCATTGTATTTTGAAACTTACAGGCTCTCCCTTGGCACCAGGCTCTCCCTTAGGACCAGAGGGACCAGGGTCACCCTGTTGGCAGAAGCATACACATTTTATTTAGCTATCAGGTAATCTAGGATCTATAAAATACTGACAAAAACATTAAAAAACACTAAATCAATTGCCAACGCACATTGTTACCCTTAGGGCCAGGAGAACCAACAGCTCCCTGAGCTCCAGCAGGACCACGACTACCGGGGAAGCCAGGAGCACCAGCAATACCAGCAGCACCCTACAGATGGAAAATGTGGGGTGTAAGCATACTTCATGTGCAGGACTGAAATGGAATAAATGTAATCATTGTAAATGATACTTACAGGAGCACCCTTAGAGCCAGCGGAACCATCAGATCCAGGAGCACCCTGTTAAAAGAGGAATAATATAAAATGTTGAAATTGTTCAGTGTTTTTTTATTATAACATCTGAGATAGACATGATGGTATGTGTAAGTTGAGCATCTACTCACAGCAGGTCCAGCGGGTCCAGCAGGTCCGGGGTTACCAGGCTCACCACGTGCTCCCTGGGGTCCCTCAGATCCACGGCCTCCTGGAGCACCAGTCTCTCCCTGTGCACAAAGACAAAAATATTTCATAAATCTGCACCGCCAATATTATGTCTGTGCTCTGATAAAGGAGAAGGAGACCACACTGAACATCAGAAACATAATTTAAAGATTAAATATTATATACACACTAAATATCACTCAAAAGACAGGCAATTTTCTATCAAAGCTATGGTGTATTGCTCTTAGCTATACAAGTGGAAAATAAAATGTATTTTGAGCGTAACACATGCACCTAACAATATTATTTATGAAGGAATTTGAGCACAAATAATGTGTGTTTTTAGAGACATAACTGTCCCCACAATAATCCTAAAGTGATTTATCTAGAAAGAAACTTCAAACTGCATGATTGTTCTGTCATCATGACTGTTTTTTTTATTCTCCTCCTCTTTATTCCTAAAATAAACCAGGAATTTGTGACATCATAGTAGGTGAAAGTTACAGGATATTTAAAATAGCTCCTTCGGTAATGGCATCAGGAAGGAGAGGCACCAGAGATTAACGTGCCATTAGAAGCCTACTGATGCCATCTGGTGGTTAGACTGTTCACCTGAAGTATAGAGTATTAGGCTAAATACGCTATTAGCAATTTTACTGCTTGGGAAATAGGCTACAATCCATGCTAACCTTGGAGTATATTGTAATTCAAATGGCCTGAGGGTGAAATCTGACCAGTGCCAAGAAGCTTTAGGCATTCAAAGAGCTTTACAGACCAGATGTGTAAGAAAAGATTGAAGTGGGTTAAGCCGAGACCTTTCTCATGGGAGAGGAGAGATGCATGACATTGGACACAAATTTCTCATTTTGGGAAATTCTGTGTTTCTTGAGTTAGATGTATGTAGCTTCTACACGATTCTTACCAGGAAGTTTGCTCGTAATGTTCTACTAATAAGCTACTAATAATTGGGGAGTTGATGAGACACCTAGTGAGGGATTAAGGGGATAATAAGCTAAAATATTGTCATGGTTCTCCAAAGCTTTCCTTGGCTACCTAAATTTTGAGATTAGACTTGAGAGAGCTTTACTGTCACCATTATCTAATGGTTATAAATATAAAGGTCAATCAGGAAAGCTATTATGATATCATATGTACTCTTGAACTCTTTTGGGTGACTTACCTTAGCACCAGCACCGCCAGGGAATCCAGAGGGGCCAGCAGATCCAGTAGGTCCCTGAAATTTAATATAGAGCATATTAAGACACAATGCTGAGCCACAAACATTGTAATAAATTGATTGGAAAGCTGAGGAAGAATCCCTTCGTTTATGCTATGAATCTCTTACTAAAGCATTTTGCGAACAGATCTAAATTATAGTCTCGAATGAATTTGAAATGAGCAATGCAAAATTCAGTACTTACAGGAGGACCAGCAGGACCGGTGTTGCCATCATTACCACGAGCACCCTGCAGAGGAGAGAAGAGATTACATCAAATATTTTCAGATCCAACCAATAGTAAGACACGAAACATGAGACAAGAACACAACAATCTTCCAGCTTTTGTGTTGTTTTTCAGTAGTAATTATGGGTCTTTTAATAAGTGACTAAGGAGCGGAAAAGTGCTTACAGCAGGGCCGGGAGCTCCAGGGCGGCCTCTCTCTCCGGGAAGACCACGAGCACCCTAGAAAAGACAAAAACAAACCAAGGTCACAAGAAGGTTTGGCCTAGTTTTTGAAGATATGCGTTGGAAAAAATGGCAGTGCTGCATCTAATCTGAACTGTTATTACAAAACAGTGTTTAATCCTTAAAATGATTCATATGTCAACAACTTGATTAATGGGAGCAAAAACATACCATGGCACCGGGGATACCATTCTCACCAGAAGCGCCAGGCTCTCCCTGTAAACAAATACAGGAAAAAGACAAGAGATCAGCTTTAAATTGTGGTTTTATAAAGATGCAGATTAATATCATTTCACAATGAAATGCAATCATTGTGAAATCTTACCTTAGGGCCAGCAGGTCCAGAGTCTCCCTTGGCTCCATCTAGACCGCTGAAGCCCTACAAAGAAAATTAGCGAGCATTTTAAACTCAATCACCACTCATAACTGTTTAAAAGTGATTTTTTTTTCTTTTTATTACTATTCAGACTCACTCTGTGTCCCTTGATGCCTGGAAGTCCAGGGGTGCCAGGGAATCCACGAGCACCCTAGATGAGAAAAAGAAGAACGATGTGAATAACTTCGACTGCATTTGGAAGTTAGCACAATGAGGCCTGGAAAACTGAACATAATGGATAAATATGTGGAAATGAATATATTTCACAACAACTTGTTTGTCCCTACATACATGCTGAATAACAGCTTTTCTCCGTTTAGGTTTCATTTTTGGCCTACCATCTCCTGACCTTTGCCCTAGTGGTAACCACTCACCTGAGGTCCAGCAGCTCCGCGCTCACCGGGGCGTCCAGGTTTGCCAGCCTCACCCTGTTGTAAACACACAAAGACGCGATGAGGGATATGAAGTAAGCTCGTGCAAACACACAATCAACAAAAGCAATTACAGACCTCAACACATTTAAAAGAATAGCATATTCACTATTTTAAGTGAACCAATATTAGTTATGTGTCCCAGTTAGCTAGGCATGAAATTTCTGTATGAAGTGTCCCAGCAAACAAGCATAGACATGAAATAAAATTCTCAATAGATCACTTACATCATCTCCGTTCTTTCCAGGGGGACCAGCAGGACCACGAGAACCCATTGGACCCTAAAAACACCAATAAATTACTGGATTAGCAAAACACACTGCTGACTATTTTAAGCAAGTGTCTGAATATGCTCTGTGCTGCTCTAGGTACAGCACAGGGAATTGGTTGGCATGAAAAAAGTGATATGTGTCAGTAGGTCAGTGATTAAAACAGGAAGTAGAATGAATACAGGAAGTATTCTGTCTAAAGACTTTCTGGGGTTCACAACCGACTTTTACACTAGCTCGAACTGGAAAAAGGAACAGACAAAACAAGGGAAGGTAGAGGTTTAGTAGAACGTCATGTATACTCACAGAAGCTCCGGGCTCACCAGGCTCTCCAGGAGGTCCAGTGAAACCCTGAGGACCCTGAGGGACAACGAGAGAAACATTTCAGTGTAATAGCTTCTTTAAAGTATTCATTTTCCTGTTTTACATCTAAAGCAAGAAAACATGTAGGGAAGAAATCTCTGGCCTATTGTAATTGCATGGTTTTACAAATGCATGGAATACTTGGACTACCGTTTATTTAATAGAGAAATACTTACAGGGGGGCCGGAAGATCCAGGAGGACCACGGGGACCCATAGGACCCTATTGACGAAGGCAGAGAAGAAGCCAATAAATACTTGCACCTATACATAATTATCAAATGAGGGTATTTTGAGAGAGATAAAACCTACTTACTATTGGGCCAGGAACAGGTGGGCCACTAGATTTTGAGGGGTCAGAATATTGAGGAGAGAAGTTCTGTGGGAGGAGCACATAAAGAGTTAATCACCAAACACCTCAAGGTACAGTTACTGTAGTGGAAGACAATAGAAGAGCATGACAAACTTTGCACAGCACACCATCTTCCCCCCTACTGTTAGGTCACTGTTGTATGTTACATAGTCACTTGCTAACACACACCCTATAGTGTAAAGACTCGTTTTCTAAGGTAGGAATAGGATGTTCTGTATGGAAATCAATGTGATCTATTCAAACATGGAGATTTTAAAATAGTAAGAATCCTTTTATGTATCAGTTCAGGTCACTAGATAAACTTCGAGCACTCTTCACTTTGAGACATTAATGTGAGGAGAAGGGAGCTGTCAGTACTCTCAGTGCTGAAATACACATGGAGGAACTGTCCCAGCTTTGAAGTGAAATCTTCAGCACCTTGATTATTAAATTGGCGTTCAGTATAGAACTGAAGACAATCCATGCCAGATGGCAGAAGTAACATGGAAGAATGAGATGGGTCTCATTTGTCATCAACAAAACTCAGTCCCTGTCTTGGATGTTCTGATGCGATGATACTTACTCCGCCAAGGCCAGGGGGGCCAGGGGGGCCAGGGGGGCCAGGTGGGCCAGGATCGCCAGGGATTCCATTACCGCCGGGATAACCAGGAGGACCCTGGGGAAAAAGATTAATTAGCAATATTCAGGGCTAGTTATTTCAATTATTTTTCTTAATTTCACAAAGCTTAATAGCAAATATAAAGGGTCTTACAATATAAAGAAGTGATGTAGATGTAGTTTTAAGTACTTAAAAAAGCTTCAAAGTTGGCCCTAATGTTTCTCCTCCTCCTCCAATTTGTCTTTAATCACTTGTGAAGTTTGCAATGACCTTTTGACCTTCTGACCTAATTATCAAAGGTCATCAGTAACAAGCAGCTTCATCAGAAAATCAGTTCATCAAATCAGTTTGTGAGGGCTCACTTAGCTGATGCATAGTGATTGTGTCTATTTTGACATTTTTAGCTAGTCAAGAATATAGGAAACAAAACATCCTCCTTCTAAAAACAAACACAACCAGCCACCTGTTATGCACCAATTATGGTGATTTGGAACTAAAGCTGAATAAAATATTATTATGTCTCATGAGAACAGCAAAAAGCAACCATCTTTGTTTCAACAAATTTCAGAAGAAAACCATATTTCTGAAAGAGATAACAGACCCTTTGTCAGTTTTAAACAGACAAATGGCCAGGTTTGTATTAAAGCAATCATTATATATATAAGTGTGTGTATATATATATAATATAATATATATATATATATATATATATTATTTATATATATATATTATATATATATATATATATATATATATATACTAGTATATATATATATATATTATATTATATATAATATATATATATGTGTTAGTGTGTGTGTGTTTTATATATATGTAAAAAACTTATCTGTCACTTGTACTGACAGACAAACAGAAGATGTCTTCAATAGTATGAATGTTTTTAATAATTTAAATAATGCAGCACCTACCGGGTCTCCCTTGGGGCCAATGGGTCCTTCGGAAGTTGGCTATGGACAGACAGAAAACTGGAGTTATGCTAATTCATATACAAAATAATTAGATATAATAATAATAAGACTAATAAAAATAATCATCATCAAAAGGGAAAGGTACCTCAGGATAATCTTGAACTGGAAACAAACAGAAAAAAAAATGTCAGCACCTCTTTAATGTTCATAGGAGACACATTTATTCATATTTAAAGATAATGGAAAAGGCGAAAGTGATGGGTAACTGTAAGCAATAAGTTTTCTGTAGTTATTTGTGAGTGAAGGCTGAATCATCCATGAAATGCTGGATTTCTCATAATTATCAAATCCAACCCAATCTAAAACGTTACTGCTAAGTAATTTTTGCAGTGGAAAAAATAGGAAAGTAGGTATAAGTTCAGCAGAACCCTATACTTTCACTGCATATGTGGACTGAATGGGAAATTATATAATCATTGCCAAACTTTGCCAAAGAGCAGGGATAATCCATTGTTAAAAGAATTCACATTTAAAAATTTAGGGATCAAAACGTAATCCAAAATGATTCGGTTCTGAATGAAAAATCCTTAAACAAGCAGGCAGATAGGCAGGCAGGAAGGCCAAGGGCATTGAGTCCTTTTGAGGGCAGAAAGCCATGGCTGGTCAAAGATGGAGCAAAAGGGAAAGTGGGTGGTGCCAAAAAGCTAAATAAAGCTCGGAATTGGTGAGCAGTACCATCAGGGCAGATAGGGCAGCACTCTCCGTCTGGAATAATGGGATCGGCGCAGTCGGATGTGTCCTCACAGATCACCTCGTCGCACATGACGGTTCCGCTGTCGCAGACGCAGATCTGGCAGGGTTCTGGTTTCCATACATCCTTGTCGTTGTACAACTGTCCATCTAATGTGCAGCTGCCAAATGTTCCTGAGACAAGAAAATCACGATGAGTTAGGCGATAATGTGATGAGAATATAAGTTCTAGAAGTTAGTACAACTAATTTGTGTTTAGATTGGATAGTTTGGAATTGCTACACCTGCACAGGTGTACATTATGGTGGATGGGCTTTTGCTTAAAGACTGTGTCAAATTCATATAAGAGATCAAGGGAGCTAGTACCACGTAGACCAGACTCTAAATAACACAAACACAAAGCTGGCATATTTTATATAAAAACTGTGGGCTGTTATTGACCTTAGAAAACTGTGTGTTTGGTGACTGATGTGTGATCAGGAAAGGAGCATATAATAAAGTCTAACATCCACGCACATCTACAGGAACTACATATAATTTGAGCCGGTCAAATATAGAAATTCTGGCTGCAGAGAGATAAGGGGTAGTAATGGTCTTGTCCAACTGTCCTACGTAGATGTTCCCTCCTGAAACATTTGATTATAACGCTGAACGGAAACTTTCGTGGGGCCTACGCAGATGTCAGGCAGTGGATATGAGGTTGGGCCAGAGAAATGGGAGGATGAATGCACAGTTCCAGTATTTGCCACAAAGCGGCGCTGTTACCCTGCAAAAAAACCACCTTCCGCGCCCAGGCTGCTTTGGTGATTAATTGACGTCTAGACTGGCGTTTTTAACGGTCGACGTCAGACTTAAGCGATTTTTCCATTCTCGCTTTTTTTCAGGTAACCGTGTCCAGTTTTACCCAGCCTGAAAAAACGTTTAATTCGGTGTGCTTCTTAGATATTAGACATGAAGTTTTGCCTTTTCAACTGAAACAGTAATTTCTCACACTTGATTACCAAAATTAATTCTGTCTGCTCTCTCTTGATGCGTTTTTGGTGAACTGTTGATTAAAGATCAAGTCTTACAGGCTTTGACGCATGCTTATCAGCTAGAATGCAAACTTATAAAACTAGAGAAGACTGCTTTCCAGACAAAACAGATATAAACGATTTGTTTTATCAGACTCATTCGCCTATCTAAATTTGCTTCAGATCTCATGGAACCATTGTCCTGTCACTGCGCATCAGACACAATGCAGTTGCTCCCTTCAGGTTTGCACTCCAGCAGGAGGACGCACACTGAGCATGTATCTGCATGCCAGTGAAAGGAGCAGTCAATAATGGAAAAAATCCAGTCTATAAATTCCTACTCGCTTCCAAGTCTCCAAAGAAACCACCAAAGCGCCTCACTGTGTAACAACTTTCACCATGTCTGCCCACTGGAGTCGGGTATCCCGCAGAGGACGATCAGCTCCAGCAAACTGCTCAGCATCCTTTGCTGGCTATCCACATCCTGAGGGTGCCAACGCTCCAAAAACAACTCAAATCAATGTTTGAAAGTGATACTTACTATCATCCTCGCCTTGACCTCTCGCCAAAAGCACTGTTGCGCTGAGCAAAAGCGCTAACCGAATATCCACAAAGCTGAACATGTCTAAATATTAGACATGTAGATTCTTTGCGGAAAAGGGGAATCCTCTATCTCCTCAGACACCACTCATACACGGTAGGGTCCGGTCTGTGTGTAACTCCAATCCAGACCCTAGCAGAAACTCCCTACTGCCTAAACAAATGAGTTAACTTGGCTTTTATATGCCTAAACTTTTGGGGAGGTCCTGTGCGCAGCAGATAACTTGTACATGTTCAAGTCAGAGGCCCTCCTTCATCAGAGAGATGGGCCGTCTTAGAACATGTCAAACAAGTTCACGTTTCAGCTCAAACGTGGATGATGAGGAAAGGCATCATTTACACGCAGGCTCTCCACCGCGCAGACGTGTTTTATCTTCTTAACGCTCCGTGGATTTTCTTAATTGACACTCGTGTTGAGGCGTTTTGTCTTTCCCGTGTTCATCGATATACTGAGCAGCTGTTTGCTTTCAGATGTGCAGGAAGTTGAGTTCTTTTTCACAGTTTTATTTCATGACGGGAGTTTTATTTAATTTATTTATTTTATATATGTAAAGGGTTCAACGCAATGTTTGAGGAATTCAGTCGAAGAGAAGTTTGCGTAATTTACGCACGAAGAGTAACAAGATTAAACAGGATATTTTGGGACTCCTGACATGTTTGTAGAGAAACATTTTGTGTATGTATATGTAAATGTATTCAATTCAAGTAAATTTATTCAAACTTAAGCTGAAAAGAATTCATTTTATGGTCTTATGGTCCATTTCTTTATTCTTGGGGCCTAAACACTTTCGAGTATCAAGCATCTGCAGGACATTGCAGATTACACCAGTGTTCTGTGTGTACAGAACATATGTGTTCATATTCAAATAAAGTATTTTACATAGATTTATTAAATCCAGTTACAAGTATAAGTAACTGCAAGTTTGATGCCTTCACAAAATATTAACATATTATAACCCATTATGTTTCCCCTAATTATCTTAACTCTTCCTCAATCACCAATAACATTGCTTACAGATTTGGTGTTTTGTTGGCATTAGCAAAACCAATAAGAAAGATTGACACAGTTTGAAAACATCCATGTTTCTGTTTCAAAAGCTCCCATTCCCCAAAAACATAGGACATCCCATGATGTTAGAGATGGAGAAGGAGGGAAAGAGAGAGCGAGAAAAAAAATCTGGCAAGTCCACAAAGCAGTCTGCTTTAACTGTGGACACGTTGCAGCTTCTGCAACTACAGTGTGGCCCAATCTGACCTTTCATTTACTCTGCCTCTTTCTGCTTCATCTTTTTTGAGTTTTGTTTTTTTACATTCAAGCTATCTTGTCCTCCATTAAGTGGAAACAGTGAAGATATAAGAAACAATATTGACGATACAATGATGATGTATGAGACTCCATCAGGAACTGATCAAAAGAGGAAAAAGGCATGTTAGATAGTCGATTCAGCATTGGGGGAAAATAATTTTTTTTCAGTTTTGTCATCTCAAAATTAAAGGAAATCTTTTAATTTTAAAAAACCTCATACCAACATAAAAAGTACAATGCATACTGCAGTGAAGGTAAATCCTACGGCTATATACTATACAATATTTATCATTCTACCTGGAGCAATAAAGACAGAAGAAAAACATAAAAACAACATAATAGTACAAACAAGGCCCAAAACCATCATGTCAGCTATTGTAAAGAATTGTTCCTATGGTAATTTATTACACCTGAAATTTTAAACTTTTGTATGTTTTCCTATTCACAGTTAGGCTACTTCATAGTATCTGCCTCAAAAACAAACTTAAATTGTAGTTTCATACAAGCTAGCGACGCTGCCGTAAACAGAATAAAAATCATCTTGAATATTTACAGAAGCATTACTTAAGCAATCAATATTTTTAATGCTACTCTGAAGAAGTGCATATTTACATGAAGACAGCATTAGATAAATTGTCAGGTTGCATAAATCTTCACTGTTTTTACATTTATTCAGCCGTCTGGATGATTGAGGGGGGATTGTTTAGTGATTTTGTATCAAGTAAACAGATCTTTTATAGAATTTGTTCCTTGTGTATTGAAATCAGGTTATGCACTCAAACACCTGCTAATAAACATACAGCGGTCAATTTTACTTTCAGAGCCAACCTAAAAGTTTTCTCTTTTTTAATCCCAGAAGGTTGTTTGTTCTCCTAAGTTACAGCTTATGTTATGCATTTGTGCAACATCCACTGGCTTTCTGAGGTCAAAGATACTGATTTGTGACATAAATGAGAATACTGTACGAGACAACAGAGTAATTTGTGCAGCATATAAATAAATCATGAATTAGAAATGGCTCCAAGTGACAATTTTGAATGTGCACTGAAGGAGCTTCAAGACTTTTAGTGTGGGAATGCTTTCCAGGGGTTGTAAATGAAAATAGGGAAGTCCTGCTGTTAGTCTGAGAGGAAATTCATTTGATAAGCTTTGTGCCTGTGTGCTGCCTCTGTGATTCTAACCTAGAAAATACAACTGAAAAATGTCATCATTTGAAATTTTCTGAATGTGAAATATGATGTGAATCAGGTTAGATTTATGATAAATCTTTAAGGCAGCACTTTCAAAGAGTGAAATGAAGTTGAAGCTCACAGGACAGTGTTTAAATAGAACTGGTAATTTTCTAGTGTTTGCCTTGGACTCAAGTTGCTGCAATCTATAATATATAGAGTCCAGACTGGTGGTTTGGGTGGAAGCGCTCAGAGTGATTTTATGGCATTTTAGCTGCCTTCAAGTATTCTAGCAGTGCAGCTTGAAGCTAGATGTTTTTTCTCACTGTAAGATAAGATGTTTGAGAAAAAAATAAATAATTAAATGACACTGCTGTTAAGAGAAGCTGAAACAACACAAACTCTCTTTTCTGCCAACACAGGTAACAGCTTGAAATCCTCCCATGTAAGACGGTCTTTTTTTATCACAACAGAGGGAGTGAAAAAGAATTGAATTGCAGCCACCGTGCTTTGTCGACTCAAGGGAGGAAATTCCACGTTTGTCACTGGCAGCTTGTTGAACTTCATGAGCCCAAGATGTAATAAATTGTGGGAAAAGGTGTCTTCATAGTTGCAGCTGCAAAGTTTTTATGTCTTGCATCTTAATAATTAGAATTCTGCAACTGTTTTCTTTAATGAAAACTAACAGGCCTCACAAGGACAGGCATTTGTGAACAGAAACCGAGGGTGTTTGGGGAAAAAAAAGATTGTGTTTGTTAAAAGCTATGCGGCGTATCCGTAGGGCCTAGGTCAAACAGCTGTGATTTGAAATAAGACCTATACTTATTTTTGGGGGGCTATCCGAGCACTCACACGCCTCACGGCAACTCAAACTAAAAAATTCATTTAAAAGGAGATGTATTTTGGAGATGTATTTTTGTTCCATTCAGCATTAAGATGTCACAGAGCTTGCGATGCAACTAAACAGGCCTAAACTGTGCATTCCACAGCAAGCCTCTGAGCTATAGCCAGCAACACGTAGCATTGCCTTTGCTGTCCACGTGTTTCTACTTGTACGTCTTCAGAGCCTTTGCTGTTCCACACTCAACAAAGCCAAACCCCTTCTCCGACTATCTCTCACTCTGTCTCTCACTGCTTTCTATCACTTAGTGCCTGAAGGTCTTTCTTCGACTTTTTTAAGGTGCCAGGGGGTATTTATAAGTTTTTCCTCTTTTTTTTTTTTTTTTGAAAACTATAATATCTCCTTTGACTTGCTGCCTGACTGCCAATTTGCAATAAGGCCACTATTACTTGGTGATAAGTCTTTGTTCCAGGCGATTATGACGTTTGTTAATTATTCTCAATTACAGGTTTAAGCACAAGAATTTTCATGCTTTGTTTAGGTGGAAGCCCATTGTAGGCCCACCTGCTTCAGACAAATTACAGGGTATGATGTGGAAAATTGTACAGTAATGTAAATTAAAATCAGTCACTGCACAGTATATCTTTAAATTTCTGAATGGCTGTAATCAAGTGCAAAGGCGAGCAGTAATGCTGTTTGTCTTTAAGCATCTTCAAACTTTAAATGTGCTTATTTACTTAACATTAATGATAATAATATTTTCTGATACTTTTAAGATGATGCAGTATATTTACATTTGCAATGTAGAATGTTAAAGCACTGCTGATATAACAGGTTCGAATTAGATGAAAGAAATATTCCAAAAACAGAAAGCTTTGGAAGTGTGTTTAACATATTCAAAAAGCATCATGTTGCATTCTCTTATATATACAGTATATAGGGATATATGGATCCCCATTAACCACTTTTAGTATGGTCATATGTATTTCTTAAGGCACTGGATATAAGGCAATGGTTTTTTTAAATCCTAAAAATGTGTGTTTTAACTCTGTTTTTGCTGTGAAGTGAAATCTATGTTATGGACTAACAAGAGTATGACCACTCTAGGCGCAAGGCAAGTGATTTAGATTTCACTTTCCCTCTTTTTTTGTTGCATGATGGCAGTTTACTCCAATTAGTGGCCATTTATTGTACACATTCCTCTTCAAATTGGAAGATTGACTCCATTATATAGGGTATAATAATTCTCTGTTAACATTTGGATGACAGTAAAAAACAACAAACTGAATATGTGCAGTAGTGGGCTACAGTTCATTGGGAATAACTACATACATGGGGAACAGTTTGGGTTTCATCTTTTACATTACAGACCATCAAATAGGCTGAGAAACTTATCCAAAGCATTATTGCAGATTCTCACTCAAGTCAATTCTTTAAACTGTAAGCTGCATTCAGTTTCAGGAGAGCTAAAGTCTGCCGTGTACGTGTACAGACGGGCAAATGACTACTGTGACTACAGCAGTCGCCTCCATGAAAATAAACCTTCCAGCTCTGGCCCAGACTCTGCAGGTTTATTCAAAGTAGCAGCATCAGTTGAAAAAAAAAAGGATTTCCACACAGCATCATGGGTAAATGCTCAATTACAGGGTGAGCGTCTGATCCCACTTCTGCCTGTTACTTCAAGCAGAGCCCAATGTGAGATGCAATCATCTCATAAAGGCCTGCTTTCTGTCTTTTTAGCCTCAGGATGGTTTGTGCTTGCTACTGAGCACTACTCTCAGCACTACACAAGTCTGTGCCAAAAAAAATCTTTATTTAGTAAGGTCTGCTTGCTAGATTTGATCTGTGACATTATTAGATTGCCCTAGACAAGTTTATTCCTTGTTAGATAGAAACTTTAGTCAGTAAGGTGGTGAGTCTTGGTTCAGGGTTCTTCCTGTGTGCAAGCTGTTCTTTTTATTGAATTTAGTGAAGATTATCAGTATAATTAGAAGTTGTACTGTTAGTATTTTGAATGTGTTTTGAATGATGGAACCAGTCGATACACCAAGCAATAGTGGAACTTGAAAAAGTGTGATGCAAACAGAAATTGGAGACCATTTGCCTCCCTGATGAACCCAACATATTTCAAAAGGTACAACTTTTACTTTAAAGGCAAATGGCATCTATTTCCAGTTTGTGTTGCAATTTTGGCATGTAGCTGGCAAGTGTTTGCAGACAAGACTCCAACTTCCAACTACAGGCTAACTATTTAAATAATTCAAAGTCTTCTTTTTTCAAAGGTTCAGCTGCCTAACAAATCCACCCTCTTAAGAGCTCCTCCCATCACGGCATGCCACATCCTCTTGAGGTGTGGAACAGAATGGTGTGGGACCCACCCTTACAAACCTATAGCTACATTTTTAATCAGCCTATCTTAAAATAACATTTTCCTCTACATTAGGTGTTTTCAGGGATTTCATGAACAACATTTATCTCTTGACTTTGTTTCCCTCACAGAACACACATTTCTGTAAAGACCTTTTCTGGGTCTGGTTTTCTTTTCATCTCTGTATCTGGTTTTCTCCAGTGTCCCAGCCCCCATCCAAACTTCAGCTCTCCATCCCTCCCTCCTTCTCGCCCTGCCTCCTCCTTTTTCCTCCCATCCCTCCACTCCCCCCACCGGTGCAGACATCCAGTCAGACTCAGCAAGTGGATGGAAAATATGACTGGATCCTTCCCTGACTTCAGATAATGTGCAAGACTGCTGGCGAGCGTGGCACCTCTAAAAACAGGGAAGAATAAGAGCATACCGGACAGTGAACAGCTTATCTGAAAGGGAGCTCTTTGTATGTCATTAACTAACTTTTGTGGTTAGTTTGTCATTTGCAAGTAAAAGTTCAGTCACTTTACACCTGAAAACATGTTCCAACAACTTAAGGATTTACACAAAGATCACAACAAATGTGTTGTCTTTATTTTTAATCATAGAAAAATCACAGACCCTCAAAGTTCCCCCCTTATCTGACAATGCTTATGTTGGTTATCTTTATGTTAGCACAACATCAGAGGCCACAAGACAAAAACTAAAGAGTCCCCCTGTGCATGTGGGTGTCATATTACCCAGCCACAATAACTCAAACTGGGAGAGAGCCTGCTGCAAAGCAGAGGAGACTCGGCTCAGTATTGTTGGGATGGGCTTTGGATGAGACAGACACATACACAAACACACACAAACAGGAAAAAGTGACACACAACTCAGCTAAAACTTCTTCATGAAACTGTTGAAATCTGAGGGATTCTAGCTTTCACTGGTGAAGTTAAAGTCTTCTTCCTCTATAAATGGTCTTTCCAGTTGACCTGCAATTTCTTTAGGGTGGTTTGACACTGGTCTTTTCCAGCATCTGGGAAAGTTAGTTAGTTGTAAGAGAGTCCATTCCTTCCCTTTTATCTGTAGTTTTCTTTCTTTTTTTGCTTTTAGCTTTATCTCCACGTCAATCTGTGCCTTACTTTATGGCTAAATTCCATTTTTATTTTTACAGCATTTTGAGCTGTTTTGGCTTTCTTAACTATCTTCAGCACGTCGCTTAGTCATTGTGAGCACTTTAATTTCTCCTCTGCACCACCAAGTGTTAACATTTAACTTTTAAACAGCGTCTCTGAACCTTGCTTTGAGTTTTGAAGTCAGCCTCTGTCGCAAAGTGAGTTTGAAAGGCATGACTGGGGAAAAATGAGCTCAGAGATCCCGTCTGGAAACATCGTTACTCCAGCTGCCTTCCACTCCTCTGCAAAGGCTCATAAATACTGTGGCCTGCAGAGATGTTCGCGTGTGAGAAAAATGAGGGGAAAGTAGGAGGTACGGCTGAGTATAAGAGTGGAAGACGAAAAAGACGAGCAGGAGAGACAAACAAAGAAAACCAAGAGAAGAAATTGAGGAGAAGAAGGAGGAGACATTAATTGGGAGTTTAGTAGTTATATGAAGCAGTCGATTCGATTTTATCTATATAACTAACAGATGCAGAGAAAATGAGTAGAATACCCAGTAGGTAACCTCAAACTGAGAGACACTGGAAATGGAAACAGGGAGCCCTGTAACTATGCAGGGGAAAATTCCCATCTGTCTATGAGTCATACTCTCCCCTCAGCCACCAAAGCGAAATTTAACAACTCTAAAGTTTTTACACTGCTGAGACGATGATATTCGAAGAATGTTTTAGGCACATTAATTATGTCTCATCTTATATAAAAGTATTAGGATACATTCCTGATATTATGTTTACATTATAGGAGTATTGTTGTGAGCAATGTCAAGTTGTGTACAGATCATTTTCCAACGAGTACATTTTGCTGTCTTGTTCTAGTTAGAAAGGTTTTTATTGCAAGATAGTGAAATTCAAGCTGCAATGTTATCACAGCATTGGCAGTCTTATATTTGTAGATTTATCCTGATGCAGATAAGCAGAAGTTAAGTGCATTAGTTTGCCTGGCGACAGTTCTTAGATTTTACTTCAGAAATTAATTCAGAGATACTTACAGAGTCATGTGAATTGCTAGACCTCTTTTCGTGGAGCTCATGCTGCAATATTGCTCTGTTATACCCCGGTGAAATCTTAGATTTGAGTTTTAACATCAGTGGATATTGTTTGGCAGTGGATCAGTTTAGGCTGATAGTAATCTAATCCACAATTCAATTTAATCCCCTGCTACAAGTTTGGACTGAACATGCAATATACTATGCTTAAGCTTTCTGTAAATAACATAAAATAAAAACTGAGGTGTCATTGCAAAACATGATTGTTGAATCCCAGTCATATCACTGTCTCACAAAAACCTTAATTTGAAGTCACAGACAGTAGACTGAAGTAGGCCTATATATGATGTCCATGCACTTCACCATAAGGTCTCACATTTTTGTATATTTTCCAAAATAATTTGTTACTGTTATACGTATTTTACAATATTAAGTGTTAATCTTATGCTTCTTATGCTGACTCATACATTTTCTTTTACCACCACCACCAACCCAGTGTTAATGCAAGTAGGCCTATAGGTAGGGGACCTCGTCTCTTGACTGCATTTATATTCATGCTAATGCCTTTGAGTACAGTTAGTCACTTAAGTGTCCCACTCTGAGACACTTCCATTGAGCTCTTTATTTTTCATTGCCATTTTATTTTATTTTTTAACCTGAAGACAAAGACGTTTTCTCCTTTCGTACCAGGTAAGGAGTATAGCCTACCTTAAACATCGGAAGCAGTATAGTCCCATCAAACATGGTTTATAGCTCTTTTAACTGTCTATTTACACGATGTGACGTAACCAAAAAAAACCCAAAACAAAACTAAACTAAAAAACGTGTACCCCTTTGAACATATTGGCAAACTGACAATGTAGTAAGCTAATTAAAAGTACGAAATTTACAAATTTCAGTTGTTTACTACCCAATCACACCGCTTCCTGTGATTGAAAGCAGCATGTCTGAAATCCTTCCGCACTACAAGGATAGCAGGTATGTCTGTGCCTGTAGCTCATTGTTAGGTTAAGTAGTAAGGCTTGTGATGGATTGTTTTGGATTCTAAGTAAGCTAGAAGACAAATTAGCTGATCGCTTCCTAACCACAAAAGTACAGTATTTAGCTTTATAGCAAATAATATGTAACTAGTCACCTGCAAAGAGCTGCTTGATGTATTTCTCTGTGCTTAACTTGTGTTAAGCTTTGTTTTCAAATCAAACACATCCAGCTTCACCTTTATTAGTTTGGTTTCCAAGAAGGCAGCAATTAAAACAGAAGCTCACTTGAGTGTAAAAGTTTTAACAGTAAATTATACTGTGTTTAAATAAAACCAGCAGGTTTGAATAGTATAATTGATACCAAAACTGAGCAAAAATAAAGTCTAGTTGAGATAAAGAGCGCCTGTGAAAGTCTTTAACATTACATGAAAAGACTGTTTTTCAGTTGTTGTGGATGTAAAATAGCATCTAAAACCCCAAGAACTGGAGGTCAAACCTGTGAAGTGTGTAATTCTGAATATTAAGAATCAGCATAAAGGTCTGTATCTGAAAGCTTTACTTGCTTCACCACCTTGACAAAAAGACAGATGATGCAGTGTGGTGTAAGAATGGTAAATGGACTGGTTCTTATACAGGCCTTTTCTACTCTATCTAAGCACTCATTGCGCTTTACACAACTTCCCCGATTCACCCATACACACCGCGCTTTTTTATATGTAAGTGTTTTCTATCTAACATGCACACACATCAGAGAGCAAGTTGGAGTTAGTATCCTGCCCAAGGATACTTGGCATGCAGACTGGAGGGATTGAACCACCAACCAAAGACAAAGCCTTTCATTTAATATGAGCCACTTTCTTTGAAATAAGGTTTGTCATCACAGTATCTCATTAATAAAGAAAGATGCCCTTCATTTACTTATAAATGCAGCTGCCTCAAGCATCAATAAAACATTGTATTTTTTTGTTCTGTATCATCAGAAACATTGTTGCAAATTTTCTCCTAGTGTAGTATGTATGTATGTAAAGTGCATCAAATGATGTACAGTACTGATGTAAGTATATTTAATCGCTAAAATTTGATCTGGATCCTTTCCCCCCAAAATCTACTATGGTTTGGGCTCAACTTTAAGCTCTCTCGATATTCAGTATAGCCACAAAACCTTGTTTGTGTAAGTCTATCTTCTCATTAGGAGTTAAGAATTATTAAGAATTTGGGGCAATTTGGGGCATTATAAACATGTATGTTATAGAATCCAGTGTAGTTATAGGAGCTATTAACTTTGCTTTTCAGAGCTGCTAATTTAGGATTTGGGACTGATAATGCTGTCTGTTTCGGAAAGAGGAAACACCAGTATTTGATGTCAGTTTTGAGCATGTGCAGTAGCTCCCTCAGTGCCCTAGTGTAACAAGCCTGCAGTCCAGCCCAAACTTTGCTGAGTACTTCAGAATGGTTGAGAAGAAGAAGGTGACCTCAATGCAGAAGAATGCAATGTGGTCTGTCCTCCCTCCCCTAACATTCAGCACGGGTAAAAATTACTTCTCTTAACCCGCAGTTTAGCAGAGGCAGTGTATACGACTTGAGACATTTAAATAGCCACAGTCTCCTTCTCCTCCCTCCTTACTCTTCTCCCTGCCTTATTTTCACCTCCTCTTTTCATGAAGAGGATATGTGTAAAGTTGCCACGTTAAATGCCTTCTCTCCTTCCCATTGTGATTGTTCTCACTCTGTAAAGAGATCTTTAACAAAATGAGCACAGTCGTTACTGGCAGACGTGCATAGAGAAAAAAAACAAGAAAAAAAAAACAAAAAACGATTGAACATAAGGATGTGACTGCTCCAGTGTGCATTTTCTTATGCATAGTGAAGTTTTATTGACTTTCAGTTTTTTCAGTAAAGTAAACAAGCTCTGATCACATCTAATGATCACAGTTTCTCTTCTTTTTGCCATTCTTTCTTTCTACATGACCTATTTGAGCATGTGTGATTATTTGAGTTGTGGAACTCGTGCTTGCCTGTCTTGTCTTATCTTATTTTTTACAGAAAAGCAAACAAATAGAATGTAAATATTAAATCTGTTCCCTCAGATTGTTATATCTTAATATAGCTAGAAAAAATATGACCACACAAGATAGACAAGAGAGTGGCTGAGGAGCTATTTGGGATATTATGGAAATCCAAATGAGTTCCCACTTGCTCGGTTTGCATCTAAAATGCCTGATTTACTATGAATTAACCTGATCCTCACTGTTACTGTGGCATTATAAACTCGTGTTTTGCCTCCTCGACATTGTTTACCCCTTTCAAATTTTATCACAGAGACCTCAGAAGAAGAAATTTCATGCTTGATAAGGTGGTGCCAGCCACATGTTCAGAAATCAGCGCTGGTGCTGAAGGAGGAGTTAAGATTTATGCCTGCCTTCTGTGTCACCCTGAAAGGACTAACAGCTTTCAGATGTTGGCTGCGGAGGAAGTATGGAGAATGAAAGTGGTAGCGTAGGAAGGTTGCGCTGTAAATGATCTATAACAATACAGGCATTTAGGCGTTCATTGAATGGTGCAGAGTGGTTGCAGGGTGAGGGAGTGTTTGGATTGATTAGCCTGATCTTGAGTCTTCTAGCCACATATTGCACTGTGGTCTGTATTATGTATTCTCACTCAAGAGGAAGCTCCAGTCTAATTTTGGTTAGGAGTACTACTTTGGTTGTGTATTGAACTGTTAGGCTTTAAGACAGTACTTGGTATCGCTGCCATCTGTACTTTCCGTACTATAACAGCCTCCGTTGAGCAGGAGGAAAGATTCAGTTGAGTTTTGTTAATACAACGCCTAGTCACAACAACAGTTGTCTCAAGGTGCTTTATGTTGTAGTGTAAAGAGCTTATGATATTAGAAAGAAACTCTAACAGCCACATGACCCCCTATGAGCAACAACTTGATGACAATGGGGAGGAAAAACTCCCATTTAACAGGAAGAAGTCTATGGTAGAAACAGGCTGAGGGAGGGACATCCATCTGCTGTGACTGGTTGGAGTTGAGGGTAAAGAGAACCGACGAGAGAACGACAGGACAAAAGGCAAAGAATTGGAAAAAGAGCCACAGTTTAACCTGCATGTAAAGCCAGATGGACAACACGTAAACTCCACACACGTGGTTTCAGTTTCAGACACAGCATTTAAGTTTTAGTAAGGTTCACAATCTTACTTTAGCATAGTAATATGCAAGCATTTGTATTCAGATAGTATTCAGATCAGTATATAGGTTTATAGGTTTTTGCTTAGTAAGTAAATATTTGACAAATAAATATTTTGACCCAATGAGGGTGATTCCTAAAAGTGCTGCTATATATTTATAATATAAATCATTGGCTCTAAACCAGAATCCGAATGGAAGTGCTAAAAAAAACTCATTATGTCATTAGCATCTAGCCTTTGGGTATCATGAATGTCTTTACAAAGGTGTGCACTGCTGAGATAATTGTGACTGAGGAAAAAGTGCCTGACCAGCTGCTACAGCAATCCCTCATTTGTGAGAATGAATGTAAAATACATCCAGGTGTTATTGTACAGTGTGAATGAATGTATGCATTCTTTAACAACAGCTGTAAGTATGAAGTATATAAAATGCGTGAATTACAGTGAACAACGGCTCCAATAATACTTCCTCCTATCATTGGTGTTCAATGACAGTAAGGACCAGTCAGCCCCATCATTACAACACGAAACTATAATTTTTCCCCTCATTCTCTTCACCTGAATGTACAGTTATGTTGCATGTACACCTGGATCACTTTGGAACAAGGTGAGTTTGCTGAAATTCCTACTGATTCTTTATGTTCTTTACAATCCCATGTACCAACTGGAATTGTAACTGAAACGGCTGTTCTCCCTGCAGTTCTGCATTTAACTGCTTCCATTATAATGCCAGATAAAAACAAAAACAGTGTCTTCTTTGGAGCCCCAGATTCCAAAGGAGTGTGCAGTGGGAGATCATGTGATTTCACAGGGGAAAAAAGGAAAAAGCCAGTCTTTTAATGTAGTTGTTCACCTGTCATTTTCCACATTCCTCTATCCCACACTAGATTTAACTTTGACACCATTTCCTCAGAGACGTTGCAGCAAAATCATTCTGCCCTCTGATCAAAAAGCCATAGATGAGTGGAGAGAGCAGTGAGTGTCACAGTGACTCCCAGGATTTTGGCTTTGCAGCCAGACTTGAGCTCAATAAACTTTCATCCTAAAATAAATGCGAAATTAGAGGGTTATAGTATGGAGAGAAAAAAAGGGCCACTGGGCTTGGTTCTTGGCCCCACGCACTCAGCTGCTGTGGACTTTTCTTTCCTGTCTCCTATTATACTTGGTCTGCTGCCTGGATGAGTCAAGAGAGTGAGAAGAAGAAGAAATGGGTGGAAGAGGAGAGGCAGACAGAAAAATGAAGAGCACTGAAGGAAGGAATGGTAAAGACTTGCTTTACCGCCTCCTCCTCTGTCTCATCTTGCTTGAATGTTAGGGTAATGTAGACATTTGGGGACACTTTTCGATGAGTGGGCTTCAGTTGCAAGGAAGGTGCTTCACCAAAAACCTGCTTTGGTTCCTACCATACTGTCCCAGTTTTACTTTTAGTTTTTCATGTATTTTCGCTAAATACTAGCAGTGCCAAGTGCAAGCCAAACTGGAAATTAAAAAGGTTCACCTTCAAAGTAATGTTTCTAGTTGGTGATGCACTTTTCACAGTTTCACTGCAGCTTGGAGATGAGCTGGCCAGTGCTTGTAGACAAGTCTTCCATTCAAACTACAAATGCAATTTGTGTCACTGAGGCTCTATTCACTTGAATTGTCATCACCATGAGTTAACATCACATGGTTGGTCGTCACGTGTCTAAAATGGTTATCTACAGCAGTGTTAGCCTGCAAGAAAGGCATCAAAGATTTAAGTTTGAATCTGTGAGTTCATACCTCACATTTGTTATTGTTTGAGATTTTCATTGATCAACACTAGAAGCCACCTGACAGACTTTGAAAATGGCAAAATAACAGACACAGTGCTATAATTTGTCAGCTAAACACAAATTTGTTCCACCTAACAGCAGATATGTCCAAATACAGGTACAGAAATCCCCTCAAACTTTTCCAAACACAGTGTTCTTTTGCTCTTCTACAGTGTCGTCTGCCTAATTTCTTTTCCAGTCATAAAAGATGTGTTTTAATGGCTGAGCCACGACTGTGTCCAAGAGTGACAAATCCAGATGTTTTTGGATGCTGGTGCTGCAACCTGAGCGAACATTGTCAGTGTAGAAGCCAACTGTCAGATCGATAGCAGACTAAAACAAGTGTCTAGCTGGAAATCCTCCTTGCTGAAGACAGATGTGAAATATTCAGTTTGTGCTGCTCACAGTTTGACAAAGTTATCTTTTCCTCTGTATCGCTTTTGGATACACATTTAATATATTTTATTATAAAACGAATTTGGGAACCTCTGCTTTCAAACACATCAAAAAGCAGGCTTGTTTGAAAGAAAAAAGCTTTTATTAAAGTGTTTATTAAAGCAAGCAAGCAAGGGCCCTCACAGTAGCAAGCCAGTGTTTAAGAGAGGCTGTTTTGCTGCCATCATTAATTAAGAACTAAGAAGATCAAGGGCTTTTTTTAGGTATTTCAGTACCCCTGCGTGTTTTACAGTAGCTTCAGGTGCTTCTGTTTTTTAATTAGGAGCCTTAAACCACTTTGAGGCCCTGGCAAAATGTGTAGTAGGTGACTAAAGGTCTCAAAGGCCCCTACTGAAGACTAAATATGGCTGCACTGTAGGGGTTTGTTTTTGTTAGTGGAAAACTGATATAGAAATCTGTGGCCCCTTTCATCGCTCTTGCAGATGTGCTCTCATATAATGTCTACATTGATTTTTTTTTTACTATGCACCTACTTAGAAAAGTGGCTTGGGAAGTTTTGGTAAGTGTGTTCCACATTCAGTTGTTTCATGTGTAAATTAAGGTTTAATCATCAATTGTTTTAGTCCCCCTGAAAAGTTAACACCCTGTAGCATAGAACTGCCTTTAGCAGAAGAAGCTTGAAGTAATTCTTTTCTATATGACTTTATCAGTCTGGCACATCATTGTGTAGGAATTTTTGCCCACACTTCTTTACTTTGCTTCAGTTCACTGAGGTTTGCCAGACTTTAAGTGAGCCATTTCAGCCACTCTCTCCTAGATTTGCTGCTGTGCTTGGGATTATTGTCCTGTTGCAATTTGGGCCAAGATTTAGTTGTTGGACAGATGGTCTCACATTTGACTCTTCAATACTTTTGTATAAAGAGGAGTTCACGGTCGACTCGATGACTTCAAGGTGCCCACATGCTGTGGATGACAACCAAGCATAAAATTTTACCTTTCCACCACCGTGCTGACAGTTTCCTAAAAGTAATGACGTGAATAATGGCCAGTCATCTCTAGTTTGGTCTTGTCTGTCCAAAGGACATTGTTCCAGACGTCTTGTGGTTTGCGAACATGAACCATTTTGGTGTGCCCTTTGTGGACTGGTGCCAGCAGAACTACCTCCAGATCAATGCCAGTAAAACCAAGGAGCTGGTGGTAGACTTCTGCAGGCACAAGCATCCTCCACTGCAACCACTGAACATCCAAGGTATGGACATTGAGGCTCGTTTGGAGTGGAGGGCCCACTCCTGAAGACCTTCTTTTCTGTGGTGGCCTCAGCTATCTTCTATGGTGTGATCTGCTGGGGCGGCAGCATCTCTGCTGGGGACAGGAAGAGACTGAACAGGCTGATCCGAAGGGCCAGCTCTGTTCTAGGATGCCCTCTGGACCCAGCGGAGGTGGTGAGTGACGGGAGAATGGCGGCTAAGCTGTCACCCCTGTTGGACAACATCTCCCACCCCATGCAAGAGACTCTGACAGCACTGAGCAGCTCCTTCAGTGGGAGACTGCGGCACCCACGGTGTGGGATGGAGAGATTTCGCAGGTCTTTCCTCCCCACTGCTGTCAGACTCCACAACAAAGACTTTTGCAGCTGATCAAACCCTCACACGTGCAATAAGACTGCTGCAATTCTATATGCTATATGTGCAATTCTTCTTCTGACGAAGTTGTACTTTTGTATTTTCTTACTCAGTTGTACATAGTATTTGTATTTCTATTTTATTCTATTGTATATATTATTCAATTCTATTCTATTTTATTCTATTGTATATAGTATTTTATTTTATTTTATTTTATTGCATTCCAGTGTTTTCTAATTTCTGCTACATAACTTTGCACTTTTGCTGTAACAAAACAAATTTCCCACCTGTGGGACTAATAAAGGTCATCTTATCTTATCTTATCTTATCTTTAACTTGTGACTGACAGGTTGCTACCGTACAAATGTGCAGCATCTTTTGGTTTCTCAGTTGGAGCCAATTTTTGCTCATTATTCTTTTTTTTTCTTGAGCATTTTGATTGAAATCACCAAATTATGTTTTCTAAAAAGCACACAAGAATAAAAAGACCCACAACAGACAGGCTCTAAAGAAGGCTGAAGCAAGTGAGGTGGGCTGTGATCCACAGTTTCACTGCAGCTTGGAGACTAGCACATTTTAATGATACTGGTGGGGAAAAAATTTCAGTATTTAAGATGGAATTAAGCTTATCGCCCTCGAAGGAGTGTCTGACTAAATGTAAACTGATTTGGATTAAATCCGGAATAGTGTTTGGGGTCTTTAGTACCTGAGCTAAAGTGCTGATTGTTGCCACGGGCCTTTTTCTGGTTATTCAGCTGATTAAACGTGGTCAAGATCAGACTCCCCAGTGGCACAGCTCCATAAAGCAGCCTGCTTCTCCTCAGCTAATGGGTAGCATACGGCAGGTAGCAGGGTACAACTAACAAAGATGGGGCAGCAGGTTTTACATGCACTTAAACAGGAGCAGCTTGTTGTGTTCTCAGTCAAACCATGAATGTGTAAACCCTTACCCCCTGCCTGTCTGAAGCCTTTTGAGTGCTGGGGCTGCAACACCACATGGAGAACACAGAGAGGGGGCAATTAAGCTTTATGAAATGCTGACAGGACTGCATCCTTGCAGCCAGGTGCTATATGTTATGTGCTTTAACCTTTTTCAAAATGACTGTGCCCAGATGGGTATAAACACATGACGTTTTTAAAACCTACTGTTGGTTAATAAGAAAGACAAATTTAATGTGATGCTGGCTGCTGTTCGATCTTATCAGGGGAGCATTACTCAAATTTAACAGGAGTAAACATAAAAGAAAAGCACACGTTGCAAAATTTAGCTCCAGTTCGACCGATGAGAGTCAAGGTTCCACATCACAGCTCAAAGTAAACATCGACATATTATTTACTGTAGCAGCAAGTTCATGACTGATTTCTAATTTATTTTCATTCTATAAACAGTAGCTTTCATTTCTGATGATGAAAATTAATACAGAAAGGTAAGCTACATAAAGATTTGGGTTGAAGCGTCTGGTGCAATAGAAGAGCCACTCAGCTGTGATACAGACACTGACTTTTTTTGGAGGAAATACCATGAACTACTGTATAGTCAAGAAGAGAGACTCTGAGCCAAAAAGATTAGGGATGGTAAGAAAAAGCAGCAGCGTTTGAGGTCTCCACGTCATGTGTTGAACTACAATGAGTGCAGGGAGATGAGGGTGAGTCGGGAGTGGGTGGGTAAAAAAACGGATGGACACAGTCTGATTGGCTCCAGTCGGTTGCCCATATTTAGATTAGCGTCATGTCCCTCCCTGGTTTGTGTTCAGCTGTGCTTTGGAATGAAATGTAAGATGTCTGGTTGTGCTCTCCCTCTTTCGCCCTCTCCCCACATCACGGAAACTCACTGAAAACTAGTTCACTGGCTTTGAAAAGCACCTTGCTCTGTCATTTATTAGCTCCCCTGGATGAATTCACATGCTGGCAGCTTTGGAAGTAAAGTCTTGTCATTTTTTCCTGGCTAATGATTTGTACTGTAGATGGAAATCAGATCATATACTGATAACATTTAAGGATCAGTTTTTACTGATAGCCCCAGAGAGTTAAATTTGTAAGACTGTTTCTGTCTGCTAAACTCAAATTGGTGTCCTTTTTTCTTTTAGATAAAGCCAAAGATGTTCAAATAAAGAAGACCAGACACAGACTTTGCTGGTGCGTAGCTCATATATGTTGGCCACCACGAACCGTCTCCTAAACCTGACATTTTGTGTCATTGTGGTAGCTTACCAAATGATCTATTTTTTTTTCTTTTTTGTCCACGTTTGCAAGCAAAAGAGGGGTGAAAAAAAAAGGAGAGGAGGTGCTTGTCTTTGCCTAACATGAAGCATCAACTCTTCATTTCCCAGGCCTGCCACATCAACAAAGGGAGTATACTTGGCTTAGGAGCAAAGAGGAGGAACAAAAAACTAAAATCTTAAAATCGACCAGAGGGGGGGGGAGAAGGGAAGGAGGAGCAGTTCGGGCAGAACTGAATTTGATCAGTTTATGGTGATGGGGGATAACTATGTGCCTATTTTACCCCCTGATGCCCGCGTTTCTAGTGTTAGTTCTGCTTTGTTATTGATGCAGTACTACACCATTTAAAAAGAAAAGGTATATGAAAAGAAGGTGCGTGAAGAGAAGAACAAATTATGCTTTAAAATATGCTCCTTAGCGCACGATCGCTGAGCAAAGGAAACCTTTTGTGAGGGAGAGTCTGAACAGAATGAATCATCTTTGCAATGCATCGAAGATCTGGCTTCATTTAAAACAGATGGTCCTAGTTAAAGCACATTGTCTAACCCAGGAAAGAATTTGATGGTAGTTTAACAGGATACAATACTCAGATGACATTTATTAAAATGTGATGTCACTTAGTGCTAAGGTAAAAGAAACTTAAATGTTAGAATAAAAGTGGGTGCGTCAGCTTCAGGTGGTGGAATTACATCAGGGGGAAAACTTTTCATTAAGTTCAATGCTTGTACTTAACCTGATAACGATGGTGGCCACCCACATCTATCCAAAGCTTCCTGCGCCTTCAGATTTTAATTACTGTTTTAGGCTGAGCCTTTAGGACTCTTTATATTACAATGTGTGACACCATAACAATCTGGGTCATGTAAATAAAAATCTTGAGATTACGAACTGGCTTCTGTGATATCAAGGAAGATATCATGCTAAGACTTTTAAAAGCTTTTCATCCGTAGAGATCATAGACATGAGATTCTGGAGTGTGTAAAACTCCAGCGCTGGACTCCTCTCCGTCCACTGCTGCTCTCCCTCTCAACATGTCGAGACACTCAGCAGTCTGCATTCCTCCTTTGCACAGTTTTCCTGGAGCTCAGCCGCTTTACAAGACACCATTACTGAATGCAATCTGCTTTCCCTATCATCTGCAATAGAAAGATTGATGTAGTTTAATATCATATTCTGCTGTTTCTTCGCTCTACTTGCAGTTGTAGAAGCACAGGCATGAACTACCAGTAAACACATATTGCAGCTCAAGACTTTATTATTTACACCTGATCTGTTTGTCTTTTTCTACCATATATATCCTCACTCTTGACTTCGACAAACACATTTTGTAGTCTCTCTCTCTCGCTCCCTCTCTCTTTCATTTCGGTCCTGTCTCTACCTGTCTTGTGCATTGCTGAAGTTCTTGATTTCTCTTCACTCCCCCTCCCGCTTCCCCTTTAACATCAGTGAGAGGAAGAGGAGCACCCAGTCAAAAAAAAAGTAGCCACCCTGGGGCATCATCAGAGTTCACGAGGTAGCAGTGCAGACCTAGTGTCGGTCTCCACCTTCTCCCACCCATTAAACCCAGCCTCGATCCCACCCAACTCTGTTTGACTTGTCTATGGGACTTTTTTGCAGGCAGACGTTCGCCACACCATGAAATCCTACAGTTTGTCTTTGCACTTCGAAGCAGGGCTGTCATTTTTTATGCAGTGCAGTTCTGGTCACGTGCAGAGGTTTTTATTGTGTCGTTCACAGCAGTAAAGTGTAAGAAAAGATTATAGCCCTGCAGCACTCCTCCCACTTCTAACCAGGATTCTTTTTTATTTCAAAACCTTTCTCTTGATATCTCTTCTGATGTCATTGCTTTAGAAAAGTGCTTCTTCTTTTTACATTTTAATGTCTAAATGTTATGTTCTACAAATGTATTTGAAAAAAGCAAAAGAAAGGGGACGGCAACAGGGGATAACTTGGATAAATGAGGGAAACATCTTTTTGTTCTGTCCCACACATGAGTTCAATTCTTTAAGCATCTGGAAGCACTTACAGCTGCAGGGCTGGCTGTACTATGCTCTGCACTGCGACTTCAGCTTCGGAAACAAAACTTTAAGGAAAAAAAATGAAAACAGGCTCAAGGATTTTTGGTTAGTCGCACAAAAACATTCTATATACCAGTATAGATGCATTCATCGAAGTTATTACATTATCTTCTATGCAAGGCACATTTTAAAATATAATTTATCTCAAAGCTCAATTAAAAGCAGCATACTAGCATATATTCACAACCTCTGTGATTCTATTTAAGTGCACGCCTGTGCATCCTGAGACGGACAGGGTTTCACATATCAGTGTCAGGTAAAATGTTCTAAACAACAACAAGTATAATCAGTGTTTAATTGTTATAAATATTACTGCAAGCTAAAAAAATATCTGTTCACATTCTCTGGTTAAGCAGTCATGTTACTGTAGGAAGAGAGCTATTTAGCAGTTTATTGGTACTTGATCTGAAACTTCTGTGTCTCCTTGCGGGCTCCTTGAGTGTGACAAAGTTATGTGAACGGTGAGTGAAGTCCTGACTGCTCCGCATCTACAGCCCTCAAGACTAGATGTCCTGAATATGTGGCAGCATGTGAGGCAGCAGTTTTCTCAGCAGCTCTCTGTTTCTTCTCCAGTTTATGGTGCCTCTGTGAAATATGGTCAGGACTAGGATGGGGAGATCCACCTTCTTCATCCTGCAGAGGGAGTGAAGGCGTTGTTGAGCTTTCATGATGACGACTGTGTTGTCATCACTGGAGGTTTGCATGAATGTCAGATGAACTCCCAAGGACCGTCTCCACCTGAGAGTTCCAGATAGCCAGTGGGACATGTTGCTGATAGCTAGTCCTCAAGGCAATTATAATCTCCTTGGTTTTGTAAAGAATACCCTTTGAAATTTGCCCATGGGACATGTGGGGAGCATCATCTCAGCCATCAGCTGATACTGTACTTACTTATGCATGCAACATTTTCTGGATCATAGGAACATATTGTATTTCAGTATAGTAGTCTACGTTATGACTAGTACCTTTGAAGATTAAATTAACCATAACAAACAAGTAATTTTACTCTATAGTGTGGCTAACCTAAAGAAAACTTTGACAAAACAGGTCTCATTAAAATAATGCACTCGCTTCTTCTGGAGTTTTAACCACCTTTTTGTTTCTCTGTTGTTAATGTTACCATTCTTAAACCCATGTCCAACCTGATGTAGATCAAAGGTAAACATATTTCACTGTTAAGTGAGTGAGTGTCTATGCAAACAGAGGGAAAGTGATTCCTGCACTCCTTGTCTCCAGCACCTTCGGGGCATTACAAGCCATAACAAGTATGCTACCTACTCCTTTATATCACTTGTAGCTATGTATATTCCACCCACACACATTTCAGCTAGGTATACAAGCTCAATAACATCAGTGCTCAGTTTTCAAATAATTTCCTTGTGTTGCTAATCAATTTTTTATTCATCTGTTTAGTTTTCTATTTTGTTACCAACTCTAGAGGCGCAACAAATGATTTCTTAAGCTTTTATTCTTGTTTACAAGTCTATTTTTATCTATTTTCCTTAATCTTTTGTCATAGAAAAGTGAATCTTTTAGAGGTTTGGCCAAACAAAAACAAACCTCTAAGCGTTTTAGCACTTAGTTTAGTTGAATTGTTAATTAAGGATGTAACAGATTATCCATAATAATCATTACTTGTAGTCCTTTTCTCCCGTTATATCTTGTTTTTGTTATATAGTTTTATTCTATGTGTAGGCTGAATGGCCCAAGACAGGGGAAAACTGATAAGAAAGACAAATATGATCTAATATGATGCAGAAAATCTTAAATACGTGCACAACTACAGGCACTCAGTGGCATGAAGGATACAAAATGTCCTGGAGTGGCAACTTACTTTGCAGGAAAAACTATAGACCAGAAGGCTAAAGGTGGAGTCACTCATTGTGGTCCCAGTGATGTCTTTGTCTGTGGTGCAGCGTTTGCAGTGGGGAAATTTAATCACACTCATCTCGCTGGAAGACCAAACACATGAGTTCAATGAGGGTGAATCATGAGCCAGAGCATCTCGTCTGTAATAATAACCTCCAGCTTTGCCTTAGTCTTTATCTCATACTGAAAGAGGAAAAGGTGACGGTAAAAAACCTTTATGAAGCCCCAAAATTGTCTACATGCTCCTTAACCCCTTTAGATGTTTAAACTAATCCTGTCTTTCCACAGTGCCTGAATGCCAAAGTAAAAACATGTAGGTACAACCCCTCTGGGGTCATTAATTTGCAAAGCTTTTTAGTTAGATCTGGGACCAGTGAGTAGAAGCCAGAGAAAACACCCCCTCCCAGTAGGAAAACAAAATCTACACCACAGAGGAGATTAAAACTAAGCACCTCAGCTGGAGATTGAAGTGGAGATGTAATTAATTGGAGGACATATTTAATTATAACAGTCCAGAAGTTTTTGTACCACATGCAAAAATAATATAATAATAAATTCAGTTTAAACTGTTTATGAAGGTATTAAGTCTGCCACCTTCTGGCCAAATGTTTCCCACCTCTATGTTAAGTACAAAAGTAAACATTTGGTGTGCGTGCAGATCACGAGCTAAGCATGTCTCAGCAAACTGTGTAACACGTTTGCAGGGATGTGGAAAGGGTATGTTGTTGAGGTGAGCTCAAGAACAAATCTATTTTTGTTCTTGAGCTCACCTCAACAACATACCCTTTCACATTTAAAAATCTATTTTAAATGTGAAAAAAAGTTAAATTAAGTTTATTTATACTTCCCCGCAATCACAGTGTGCACCAGAGGGTTGCTCAGCCTGCGCAGCATTTAACACTTTCTGTACTTGGATGCCTGATTCACAAAATGAAAAACACCACATTAAAAAAAATGACTGTCTATAATAGTCATGTGTTGAGGAGTCATCGCCTAAGAGGGCTGACTGGGATTAAACCCACAGAAGAGCCCCATCTAGTGCATAAGCTCCCCTGAACTTTAGAAGCTCCCTCATGGTGTAAACATGAGATGACGAATGCAGATGCATTAGGGAAATGAGCATTAGTGGAGGATGGGCTTGGAGTGACGACCAAACGGTGAAATATGAGACTGGATTGTGTCCGAAGCAGCCACTGGAAGGTGGAGCTGCAGTCACATAGTGCAGATGGGTGTGAAAGAGCAAAGAGTTAAATTCTTTCATTCAAGCAAAAAGATAACATTTTTTTTCTATGTTACATTGCTCAGCTGTTAGAAATTGCTAATAATGGATTCAAGCCAGAGATTCATATCATCAGTACAGCTCAACACATGGTGTAATTGAGGGTGACTTTTTAGTCTGCCAGATAATTATTACTTTAATTTTCTTTAAGCAACGTGGCGCCAACTTATTCTGTTTGAGTTTTAAATAAATGGACACAAAACTCGGTCCAGATGTTTTCTATCTAACCGATATAGAGGTAATAATTACAGGAATAGACACTTGACTTTAAAAAGTGCGCTGGATGAATACCCAAAATTACCCTTTCATAAAAAAAGAGATGTGAATATACAAAGTTAGCCTCCAGTGTTCTCCTGTCTTTGGGCCCCTCTGGCACTTGGTCCTCTCTCTTCCCTGTTCTCTCTTGCTCTCTCTCCCAGCCAAGCTCCAAACATGCAGTAGTCTTACATCAAATATATCAAACAGATGAAAAGGGAAAGTATAGGCCTGCCAAGACACATTCATTTCTGCTGTTAGGCTGGGAAGGAGAATTTTTGTGAGTTTAAAAAAAGGTGTTGTGCTGAATTTAAATCCACAGAATTAAATTGTGCATGAAGCATGCACTGCCTACCTGATATTATCATAACCTGTATGTAAAAGGAAGACGTGTCATCATGATGTCACATATTCATTTCTGGAGTCTAGATTTTAAAGCCTAAATGTTTGTTTTTTGGTCTGAGAAGTGTCCAAATTTGGTGAGATGCGCTTGTGTCAAAGTGAGATATGGGGGTAAAATAGGGTATTTTAATGTGGCATTCCACAGGGATTGATTCACTTTTGGAGCTAGCTTCAAGTGGCCTTGGAGGAACTGCTGGCACTTTAACCCTATCAGCCAGCATGCATGTCTGGTGCCGTCTGGTAGTTAGTTTCTTGATTTCAATGCAAACATAGGCAATGTTTTAGTACAAGTAAAAGCAAAACTGAGAGTGTGAAAGGAGTCATTTTCGTAATTAGCCAACATGGAAAGCTCATTGTTCAGCAGCTACCCTGAGATTTACTGCTTTGGTTCAACACCATTGTTGAACCCTACTTGTAGAGCACTTGGTAGCTAGATAGTGAAGCCAGTGTAGCTTTAATCAAATAAAGAGGCAGATATTTATCCAATGATATAGTATGTACCTTAAACTGAGACTTTAAAAATGATTAAGCTGATATTGTGAGCTCTAAGTGTAAAGACATAACAACTAGTTTCAGATTGTGGAAGGCTTTTCATGCAGACAAAAGAGAGTTTTGGGAAGCTGCCATTTTCCTTGGATTTTCCATTTAGCTCAACAGAGAGAGATGGCCCCAAACATCAGCTTTTTATCGAAATCACAGAAGAAGTTTGTGATCTTTGCAAAGCAGGAAAACAACTGATTTGAAGGAATCAAGAAAAAAAGACAAGACAAAAAATGTTTTGTCTTTACATATTAGATGGTGGAAAAAAAGGGTGTATATTTAATGCATCTTACAAAGGTTTTAAAGAACATCAACTATGATGGGTTAGTAAAGTAGGAGTGACCCTAACTCGGCTGGCTCTTTCTTTTTTTCACCTGCTCTTGCCTTTAAGCCCAGTCTGATCCTAAGTGCAAACTTCAGACTGGGTCTTCCTCTCCTCTGTGTCGCCTAAAACTTTCTTCTCAGAGTTCTCATATTGGTAGCAGCTGTGGTTGCTGGCTGAGTGCAAGCTGTGGGAGGCTGTGGCCGGCCAGCAGGGAGGAGCTCCAACATCTGGAAAAGAAGAAAATCTGGCTGAAGCACAGAAACGAGAGCCTGGTAACATGACTACTCGCTGAGCCAAGCCTGCTGCTACAGTGTTTGCAAGTTTGCTGTCTGCTTTATGCAAATGCTTTTTCTTTTTTTTTTTAAAGGTGGTTGTGTCGCTGGACTGCCAGTCAATCACAGCAGCACTCATTTAACAGTGTAGATCTGCAGAGTAGTCAAAGCAGTGGAAAGAACAGACTGCTTTTGTTAAAATTTGACCCTCTGGGCCTCTCCTGGTGCAAGAGCATGTCTAAACATGTGGGAGCCGTCTGTGAGAGGAAAAAAGAGAAAGGGGGTTGAGGTGGTGCTTGTGCTGGTCAAGAAAACCTAAAATTTCTCCTATGATCTGCCCACTTTAGGTCACATAATTTTCTTTTCAGAATGTGGTTGTATTTTTAGTGAAAACTGAGAGGAAACAACCCCTTTAGTTTTTGTTCTCTGTTATTTACTTTTTGGATTTACTTACGAACAAACTTTTACTTGTGATAAGTTGAAAGTAGGTGTAAATTATTAGAATTGCGTGAACTGTAAAACGTCCAAATAAAGTAATCTGTATTGGGGCGATCGTGGCTCAAGAGTTGGGAGTTTGCCTTGTAATCGTGAAGGTTGCCGGTTCGAGCCTGGCTTGGACAGTCTCGGTCGTTGTGTCCTTGGGCAAGACACTTCACCCGTTGCCTACTGGTGGTGGTCAGAGGGCCCGGTGGCGCCAGTGTCCGGCAGCCTCGCCTCTGTCAGTGTGCCCCAGGGTAGCTGTGGCTACAATGTAGCTTGCCATCACCAGTGTGTGAATGGGTGGATGACTGGATATGTAAAGCGCTTTGGGGTCCTTAGGGACTAGTAAAGCGCTATATAAATACAGGCCATTTACCATTGGTAAATTGGTAAATGGTATTAAAGAAGACGAGAACACCAACTCTAGTTTCAGGTTGGGTTAGAGATCTAACCATGCGTAGGCAGCACTAACTGAGATTTTCATTGCAGGAGAACCTGGAGGTCCCGAGAGAAACCTGCACTAGCACAGGGAGAATATGCAACTTCACACAGAAAATTCTGAACGTACAACCCTCCTCTGTGATCTACAGCTTGTGTTTTGCAGGTGTAATGTTACAAAGGCTGCCAGTTTAGCATTAATAGTAAGAAAAGAAAGTATAGCATAGGTTGATGGACATTTAATTACTTTTGCAGGTCATGTGGTATAGTTTAGGTTCATGTAAATTAGGTCATGTTGGACAAAATAATGAAGGGGACATAAACATGTTTCAGTCCAGTGGTTTTTGTCATTCAAAACAACAATTTACACTGTTGGAAGAGTCTTTCTCTGGGAACCTTGAGCTGCATCCAGTAGTTCAGCCTGGTCCAAATGAATGGACAGGCCAGCCATCCGACAGGCTGTCTCCCGTGAAGCCACGTCACTAAAAAAAAAAAAGGATGAGTAAACTTGATTCCTGAACTGAAAAAAGGGAAAAACTGAATTTAAGTTGGTCTGTGAGTCAGTCAGAACTCAGTGTAGGAAAGTAATAGTTATTTTGGGTGATGTTGTGCACTTTATCATGCCATGGTAATTACAAGTTTTGGTGTACTGAAGTTCCAGCAAGACACAGTCAGTATAATTAGCTCCTCATTCCTTCAATTTAATTTTGGCCCCTTTTATTCTAAAGCATTGTATGAAAGATAGTAAAGCTTGCAGCTTTTTTACTGTAACTTTAACTGCAGTAGGAGCTTATCCAGGGTTTGTAGAGCAGAGGGACTGGAGGCTGACAGGGAGGGAAAGAGGTGCTGGCATACCACCGTCTGCCTGGACAGAGGGGACATTCTTCTCCTCGGATCCCCCCAGTCGTCCTCTACAAACCACAGCTTGTCAACCAATCTGCCCACCGTTTACTAAGGAAATGTTCACTTGCTGCAGGAAGTCTGAGGTTTCCCCTCATATGTTTGATTTCAGCAGTTAAACAAACAAAACGAGGGTTTGGAAGTCAGGTCAGAACAACATAGGTGGGAACTAAACCCACAGGGGCCTTATAATCTCAGTTCACCTGTAAAAGATCTTTAAATAAACAGCAAAAATAATAACCTATTTGACACAACACTATAAAATAATTATTGTTGAAAGATTGATACGATAATTTGTGAAAATCCTGCATCTTTTTTTTATGTGCACACAAAAAAGTACGAATATATACACATTTCTCATAAAACCATCCCAACCCCTAAGAAATATTGATTTAAATAATACAGCGTTGCAGTTTACTTAAAATTGCTTTCAGTATTTGTTAACAGCACAACAACCACAACTTAAAACATCTGTAAGTACTTGATGGATTATTAAATATATTGTTAAGATAATTTGTGATTAGCATATATGAAAACCTTAAAGCCAAACAAGGTGAGAAATGGATGTGTTAGTGTGACAAAATATGATGCAAAATATGATTTTTATGAGTGAACCAGCAGGCTACAGACTTTATTTTAGTATCTGCCGCAGTCATAATGATCATTTCAAACACAAAAAACAACAACAAAAGAATAAAAATCTATTTAAATTTGAGTCTTAATTGCAAATGGATTATTTCCCTTAATAAAAACAAGACATCCTATCCATCAAATAAGTGAATTCTAATGTAAAAAATTAGGATTTGAGAATTTAAACAAGTGTTGTGTTCTCGTGAGCTTCCCACAATATTTCAGGGTCCTGTTATACCCTACTTGTGTAGTTCCGTTTTTGTCCTGCAGGGGAAGAAGAGAGCAATTTCACTGCAGTTTCTTCTGAGCCAGCTTTGCCAGTTCTCTGGCTTTCCTTCTCTTCAGCTTCTTCTTGAGGAGGAGCAAGTCAATGTAGATAATGCGGTCCAACACAGCACAGGCACAGAGGAGTCCACCATGCAGAGCACCAGCTATCCCATTGCTGAACACATCTTGGCCTGGAAGACACAGCCACACATGCATACCTCTGTATGAGACATTACTTGGAAGACAGATTCAAATCGGTGTGTTCTTTCTTCTGAAGCTTCTTAAATAAATGGTAAATGGCCTGTATTTGTATAGTGCTTTACTTAGTCTGTAAGGACCCCAAAGTGCTTCACACTACATTCAGTCATCCACCCATTCACACACACATTCACACACTGGTGATGGCAAGCTACATTGTAGCCACAGCTGCCCTGGGGCACACTGACTGAGGCGAGGCTGCCGGACACTGGCGCCACCGGGCCCTCTGACCACCACCAGTAGGCAACGGGTGAAGTGTCTTGCCCAAGGACACAACGACCGAGACTGTCAAACCGGCAACCTTCCGATTACAAGACGAACTGCCAACTCTTGAGCCACGATCGCCCCCAATAATATATCCGTCTCTGCTTTGGGACTTTTTTATGATCATGTTTTCATAGCACCATTGTAGTCACCAGCAAAAGGCGACTTATTTGCTGCTAACAGATACAGCGAAAGTAAACTGTCATATTTAAAAGCATTATCTTAGTCAATTACTATCCTTCCACCTCCTCTCGAACCTTTCATTTAAACAGGAAAAGGCGCTGAGTGCATGAAAATACAATAAAGCAATAAAAACCCATAAAGTTATCATATACATAATACCAAGAAGGCAAGGACATCAGCATGAAAAATGTCAGTTCCAAGAAAACTGTACATTGTTCACTAAAAGGGACTTATATTGATTAAAAGGGATTAGCCTATCTAATTTTACAAGCTTCTGCAGATAGCTGTAAACGCTATACTCAAAAGCCAATTTCCCAGTGCCACAAATAAGATGATGGTTTTCAAGAACCAGATAATCTTGGAACCAAGTGCGGTTATTATGCTTTTTCAAAGAACAGCTCATCATTAAGCCTGAAAAAAAGATAAGCTTAAGAGCATTATATTCTCTATAAAAGTAGTATTTCCTTCAGCTTAAATCAAGTTTTATTATTCAGTTATCTAGAAAACAGCTTGCATTCTGTTATATCGCAGCAACAGTTTAAGATTGGTTAAACTTTGCTGTACGGTAAATCTGTATGCATTTTTTGGGGGGAACTTGAGGACCACGGGTCACTTTTGTGTATAAAGTTGCCCACAGCTCAGTGTCGCTGTTTCTACCTTTCATTTATGAAATTTATTATTTATTTGTGAAACTGAAAAGTGGTCTTAAATTAAAGTCCTGTCAATACTCATAAAGCTAACTATTAAACCAAAAACGCTTGGTTTGATTTCTAGCTGATTCAAAATAATTTGATGATTGGGAATATATCTATGTACCCTTCCTTTACTCTATCCTAAAACCTAATTGATACGATTTAAATTCTTGCAGATGATTTTTAGCATAAAATCCACATTTTCATACCTGAGATGTACAGGTTCTTGACTGGGGTGTTGCATCTGTTTTTGGCTACGGCCTCAGCATGGAAACGCTCCAGGTTGTGCTCAGCGGAGTACATGGCTCCATGCTGAGCACCCAGGTAGTGCATGTTTGTCAGTGGCGTCGCCACATCCTGGAAAACCAACTGAAAAACACAACACATGCAGATTTAACAAAACCCTTCCTACTTGATGTCAACAAACAAGCATTAATAGTTTGTATACATTACCAATAGCTTTTGATTTGTTTCTTTATTCCTTAAAAGTATATTTTTTTATTAAATTTAACATACAGGAGAAAAAACAGCAGAATCACATCTAAACATGACGGATCCTACCTTGTCTTTAATTTTAGGGAACACAGTGCAGGCCCAGTCAAAGAGGTTCTTAGCAAATCGCATTTTGTAATTGTAGTATTCATCACCCCTTTTGCGCACAGTAGTGTCTTTCCATTGCTCAAACCATTCATAGTTAACCATGGTGAGTATTGTCATGCAGGATTTTCCTGTAGAAATGAACAGCAAGTCACCACTCTTAATTTGTGTGGACTTTCAGTTCTGTGTTAGATCGTATAAAATATGCCAAAGAATATATTTTATTTTAAAGCTAAATACTTGACGTGCTCGACGTTTAAAGGTCAACATATGTTCATGTAAAAAGCTGAGACCTCAGACTGCCCTCAATGCCCAGTTTTTGACAGTTTTTTTCTTCTCCTGGCTTTCTATAGTATCAAACAGAGAGGATGTCCTTATATAGTCATCGAGCCAGCCTATCAGAAGAAGGATGGCTTAAAGAAAGGGGGAAGGGCGCTAAAACAGCTTCTTTCAGGCAGAGGGATGGACAGTGTTATTTATTCAAAATCATTCAAATCTTGCAAAGAGTCTTGAGAGTATAGAGCACTTTAATCCTCATTTAAAATATGTTTTGTTAGATCTCATAAATATCCTTTGGAAACTGTAGAAATAGTGAGTAATTGTTATTAATATGTACCAGGATGCCTTATCTTGGCTTCAGGGTCTTTAGAAGATGGCACTGTGATGAAAATCATGGGGATGTTATCAGGTGCTTCCTCTCTGCTCAATCCAAAGTAGTCCTCCATCCTAAAATAAAAATAAAAAATACAAATCATAAATCCCATAAAGAGCAATCTTAACTCCGTTTCAATTAAATCAAGGTTTATTTGGGTAGTACCGGTCATCAACAGTCACCTCACCTGTAGAAAGTCCTAACAATCAAGTGACTCCCTATGAGCAAGCACTAGGCAACAGTGGGAAGGAAAAACTCCCTTTTAACAGGGAGAAATCTCCAGCAGAACAAGGCTCAAGCATGGCCGGTTGGGTGGGTAAGGGAAAAAGTAGAAAAGAGGGAAAATAGAGCACACGGAGACTGGACAAAACACAGACGAAAGGAGATGAACATGACTGATCTTCTGCCCTATGTAGCGAACAAGAAAGGACCTTTAACTTTAAAAAAACAACAACATCATAAGCCATATACTGTGTTTATTTAAATAAAATATTTAGCATAATGTTCAGCTATGGTGTTTTTTCTTTGTTCTGAAATAAGATTGTATCTATAAAAATGTGTGAGACTTGAGCAGGAGAGATTTTCTTGTTTATTCTGATACAGCAGCACCCCCTTGTGGTTGGTTAATGCTGCCTTTCTCTTCTTTGCAATCGGTGCTCTGCAATACTCACGACTTGTCCATATCATTGTCTTTGAACAGCCAGAAATTAGTGGAAACGAGGTCCAGTTCCTCCTTTGTTCCATCAAAGCCAGAGAAGACTAATAATGATCCTCTGCCATGTTTCATCATGTTCAGTCGTTGCTGAATATCTATAATATAGAAGCATTACTTAGACATTATTTATCACCTTGTATCGTCTTCACTTCACCTGCATTTGTCACTCTGGCCAACTTTACCTCAGTTTCAGTAAAGTTTCTCACCTGGTTTGGCTTGTATCTCAGGGGGTAGAAGTTTCTGGAACGTATTGAAGATTCCACAGTTTGAAACCACCACAGGCGCATGAATTTCCACTTCCTCTTGACCTTTCCTCACCTTTACACCTATCTCAAACAAACACACACTATTGACTTGACAATAACTTAACCTTACACTGATTTTAAAAATGAGGTGGATTCTGCTCTCACCATAAGCAGCTCCCTCTTCATTAACCAGGATCTGGGAGACGGGAGCTCTCACCAGGCAGTTTCCTCCATATTTCTGAATGGTGCGAATGATGTGGAAAGGAATCTCACTGGCCCCGCCTTTAGGGTAGTATGCTCCTCGTTTGTAGTGATGAATCATGAGGGCATTCATCAGGACACTGGAGTCCTTTGGTGGCACACCTATATACATAAAGAATAAGTGAACTAAATCTGCCACAAGGGATGAAATTGGCCTTTTTTTTATAGGGGCGACAGCAGGAAAGGAAGGGAATTACTGCAAAACAGAATGAGGCACAATATTTGTTATTTTCTTGTTTGATTAATTGCTAGAAGACAAAATTGTAACTGAATTTTTAAAAAGTTGATGATTTGCATACCCCTATTATACAGTACATATTGCGCACAGTAACTTTTTATATTTATCTCGAGGTTTGTAGTCTTATTATTGTGGGCCCCTGATAATATTACAGCCTCTATTTCCCTTACCTAGAAGTGTCACTGCAAATCAATACAAGTTCGGAGTAACCATGTCCACCTCGAGGACTGATGTAAATCATATGCTATGACGCTTTTACTCATTAGAGCCTCGATGAGAGATTTTTTTTGTTTTTTTTAACTGCTCTCGACCATTAAAAAAAAGATCTTCTGACAACTGGTGTCCCAACACCTGATTCCAGACACCTTATGATGGTTTTCTCTTTTAACTTGTCCCCAAATATGTACCACATATACAGTATATGATTTCTAAAAACTAATGGGAAACCCAAGCTCCCACCCATCTTCGGGACACATTGGATCTACACTTCTGTGATGTGGCAAGACATTACTGTTGGTATTGATTTAACATAGCAAGGCTTATGTATGTGTGTCTCTCTCTCTCTTTTTGTTTGTCTTCTTTTGTTGTGTGTCTCATGATATGGAACAATTTTCAACTTAACTCAAAATCCATCCATCCATCCATTCGCTTCCGCTTATCCTTTTCAGGGTCGCGTGGGGCGCTGGAGCCTATCCCAGCTGTCATAGGGCGAGAGGCAGGGTACACCCTGGACAGGTCGCCAGTCTGTCGCAGGGCCAACACACAGGGACAGACAACCAGTCGCACTCACATTCATTCGCACATTCACACCTAGTGACAATTTGGATTATCCAATTAACCTATCCCCACAAGCTGCATGTCTTTGGACGGTGGGAGGGAGAACATGCAAACTCCACACAGGAATTGAATGATGGTGGAATTGGACTCAGGACCTTCTTGCTGTGCGTCAACAGTGCTAACCACCATGCCACTCAAAATCAAAAGTTTTTTTTCAGGTTGGAGTTCAGTTGAAATTTTGAGATATCTGACTCAAGATTTGATATAACAACCTTAAATTTTGACTTCTAGATATCCAAAAGCATTTTATTTTCAGTGGCAAAAATAGAAATAAATAACTATATTATATCTTATGTTTTCTGTTATGACGATAACTTTTTGAGTTCATACCATAGAAAAAGTAAGAAAAGATGGTATGGAGATCCTTGTTGCTGGTCAGGGTGTTCACAAAATCTGTTGCACATGTGCCAGAGAGGCGGAAAACTGGAGAGATGAGGTCTGCAATGCCTGACTTCAGCAGGAATAAAGACACCCACTGCGGGATAAGCTTGAGAGTTGCCAGATAGTGCGTCTTCTTAGCTGAGATCTGTTGAAAAACCATGGGAATTTGTAAGCATTTTATTTTTAAAGCTTCTGACTGTTGAGACTGAAATATGTGTGTAATAAGTGATAAAGTAACAACAACACCTTCATGATTTTAAAGAACTTGTCAATGGCTTCTGTGTCATCAGGAAACTGCTTCATCAGGTGAGCTTTCATCTCAGTTTTCCCACAGTAGATGGTGTACTCTCGTTTTTCGTTGCCCAGGCCGATTTGAATGGTGTCAAAATGTTGATCGAGCTGGTGAAACTCCAGCTGGCCCTCTGAGATCTGGTCAAAGGCGATACGCAGCAGACTGTTCTCATGGAGCTGGCCAATGTAGTGAAGCCCTGAAGATGAAGGAAGTGAACATTTTTAGATAGAAAAGAATGATTTTTAGGACTGTAGGGTTATGATGGCTGAGCGCATGCCTTTATTTGCTCTTTCTCTGAAAAAGCAGCTGTCACCCTAGACAGACCAGATTATCATCAGCCTATTGCTTTAGTTGTATCATTATTCTTTCTGTGTCAGTTATTTTTTATGTAATTCAAGCTGTTAGCATGAATCTCTAATGATTCTCCAAATGACTGTTATGGAAAAGAAGATTTCTCACCGACATCAAACTCGAAGCCTTTCTCTATGTAAGTGTGGCAGCAGCCTCCGGCCTGGTCATGTTGCTCCAGCACCAGCACTTTCTTTCCTGCTTTGGCCAGTGTGGCTCCAGCCGTCAGACCACCAATACCACTGCCGATGACGATGACATCCAGGTTCTTGGGCACTTTGTCAACGCTGAAACCTGCACAGAAACATACAGATGGTGGTGTTAACCTAGTAAAGATTTTTGTTCCAGTTCATATCGTTATCATAAAAGTCCATTATAAATTTTATTGTGTCCAAGTGCTGAAACTGGGGCGTCAAAATGCATCGTTTGCAACCTGTGTTACATAATACAGGCTGAAGGTTGTGCACTTCTCTTGTCATAAACATTGAACTGGTGCCGGTATCTGTGTTTTCCCATTAGCAATAGCTGTAATCTAATTAAGATAAAACACACATGGAAAAACAGTCGGTTTATTTAGTGACAGTTTTCTCATCTCTAAGATCACTAAGATAACAGTATCAGCACTTATAATGACTATAGCAAATTCATTTCAGATGTCTATATTCATTATCTATGAATTTATTTAATGCATAGATAATGCATTAAATAAAAGGTAAAATCTTTACCTCGTCAGACTGGTGTCACAGAAACCTCTGTTCAATGCAAAGTAAAGGTTTTTAAAGTAACAGTAACTTTGCTTAACATAGAAACTGGAATTTTAGTGCACTAAAATACTGTGTGCTTTCATACAGTGCTTTATTCTATATCCTTCTAGCATCCATGTACAATTTAGAATCACCAATTACATTTACGGGCTTGTTTTTGGACTGTAGGAGGAAACCCACTCCAGCTAGAGCATAAACCAGGAATCTTCTTAATGCGAGGCAACAGTTTGCACCAGTGTTAACAAACGTGCTGCCCCCATGTGGCAATTTTACTTCTTTAAATATATGGTTTATTAATAACAGAATGTGTTTTAATTTTTGTTTAACTGATTTTTAACAGTTAAGCTTTTGAATATTTTTGCTTTTTATAATTTGGCTTAAATGTAAAACTTTTCGTACAACATAGATATAATATAGAACTCTTTATTTGTTAAAAATCATTTTATAAAAAGAGGAGCATAATATAATAATCACACCCTTAAGATGAACTTTTTGAAGAAAGATTTGAATTCGTTCTTCCTGTATGAATGACTCACTGACTTTTTTTTTTAAAGTTAGGCCATAATATCTTGAAGTGATATTATAAAAATAAAAAGTTGTTTATGTTCCCCTCCCTTTCTAGGCTGGGCTAATTATCCAGGAATTCTGACTATCCAGGAACAACTTTATTCTGATGCTGCATGCAGCTCTTTTCACCTGCAGTCATTTTACCTTGCTTGATGACTTTGTCGCGCTTCTTCTGATCAAACTCCCGTGGTGCAGGTGGTCTCACTGAGTTGAGCGAGAAGGGGCTCGGTTTCCCAAACAGGTACCAGTATGTGCTACCTGCACATATGAGCAGGCAGACTAAGAAAATCAAGAGCCACATCTCAGAGACTGTCAATTCGCTGATTCTGGATCTCGATCTGCAGCAGGATTGTACACGGCAGCAATTGCAGGTGTGATCTAAACACTCGCCTCCCTGAGGAGGCACCTTTTATCCTGCTGAATGCCAAAGGTCTGGGGAAAAGGGGGCAAGAGATTGCTATGTAGTGATATATGTGTTATGACAAGCAGTAAAGTGGCGAAAGGCCCATTTTTCCTGTGATAACAGATTACAATAACGATGGTGTGTAATGCTTTTTTTGCTGAGCACTCATTTAGGGCAAAGACAAAAACATCAAAGGAAAATTAGGAACTGGTCTAATTGTTTTGTTGTTGTTGTTTTTTTGAAGAAATTCCTAAAATGTTAAAGATACTGAAACTGTGTAGGGGAATCTGAATGCCAATTGTTTTAAAGAATAAATACTAAAGATATTAATTTCAAATCAATAACCCATTTTATTGCATAAACTGCATTCAGTCAATCTAGAGCGTTCACGGCAAATCTAGATAGAGATAGTTGTAATTGCTCGTATCTGATAAGACAATTTAGATAATATTGTATTGAAGTCTTCTTGGACTTCATGTCCAATTTTATGTTTTTACAACAGGGCATCTGAGGGAACTTGCTTCAGTAAATTTTAGCATTTTAAAAATCATTACTGGTGAATATAAGAGTCAGACTCTTACACGATAGAAGAAAATGAGCCTAATAACACTGAAATTAGACCTGCTGCACCAATGTTATATTTCTCTTAAAAGAAGCTATATATGGATTGTAGCTGATCTAGTTTTCTTAACGTAATCCACTCATGAACTTTGCACTCAAGTTACACATTCGTTCATTCGACTTTGAGCTACAGATTTAATCTGCAGCCACAGATAGGGTGAACCACAATGAAGCAACAAGTTGCTACGATGGTCGAAAGGAATTTGAAATTGTGGCAGACAGAAATGTAGCCTTAAACTTCAAGTGGATTTTTTTAATATTAAATGCAGATGTAAATAATCGCTACATGTTGATGGTTTTGTGTAACACTGTAACACTTGTGAGATGTGTAACGGAGACTTGTGAGATTTTGCTCTGTCAAGCTTACCTTATTCTTTCAGATGCACCTGTGATCTTTTTTTATAACAGTGTTCGAACAGCATCCTGTGACCACAGCAGATAACTTGTAATGAACATTCTAGGCTCACAACCTTTCTTGGTCAAAAAAAAGCATGAAGACTGCTTCCATATTTGAACCCTTTACAAAGGTTACAAATTCATTAAGCCAATCTGGTTGTCTCAATTTATTTCAGATTCCCATAACAGGTGGTAATTTAAAGGTAACATCCCATTTTGTTATTGCAACCAACTCACAGGAAGCCCATATACATTATAGCAATTCTGAATATCTGTAATCTGATAAGGCAATTAAGATAATACACTGTGGACAAGTTGCGTTAGACTTTACATGCATGTGTCATGTTTTATGCCTTTACAGTTCAGCAGGCTGAGTAACTCTTGTGGGTTTAAGACGTTAAGAGTTGTTATAGCATTAGAAATACAGGTGAATCTAGTTAACATCTGAAATACCAATGAAAATATGTACAGTGTTTTCTAATAATATTACTTCAGGGAAGCATAATGTAAAAAGCATTGCTGCTGTTTTTGTGCTATGGTGTGCTCAAAATCCTGATTGAAGCTTTTCAACCATTTCTTTGCAAATGATACGCTTACTGTTTTAAAACTACTCTTTTAAGAATTTGTGAAATGCAAAGAAGGATAGAAACTGTTCTATAGTTAGCTTACACAGCTGGATCAGGTAAGGCCTTTTTAAGTAATGGCTTTATTGTCACCACCTCAAAAGCCTGTGGTATGTAGCCAGTTAATAAAAATAAATTAATCATATTTCAAATTAATCATCTTTCAGCAGTCCTATAGGAATGGAGACTTAAAGGCACATTGTTGTTTAAGAAGAAGAAATGATTGATGTTAACTCAAAAAGATCGATAGGACAGAGTGGGTCCGGCTGCTGGTCTCTTCTGACTGCAGACTCTGATGAAGACTCTACTGAGGGTCCCCGGGCAGTTGATTCGTACACACCTCACCTCTTAAAATTGTTCTTTCTTCCTTCTAGACAGCATATACAAGATGAATGTAGCTGATTTGCTGAGATTTTAGCTTTTTGAATTCGAACATTGCAAGTGAAAGTAAAACTGACGCTTATACAGTCATGAGTATACCCTGATTTAGTGTCCATCTGGACATTAAAGGTGACAAAAATGTACAAATAAATATGATATTGTCTTTAGTAAGTACAAATTCAGACCATAAACTCATCAGAAAAGTATTAATTGACATCAGAGAGCATGGCAGTCTAGGGCTGTTTAACCAGACTTGACTAGACTTGAAAAAATAAGTCTACTTGTCTTAAAGTGCCAGATTTACCCCCTACTGGCCATTAGAAAGAAAACAGGTTTATGGCACTTTTGCATAGGTTTCACATTTTAGACTGAGAAGCTATGCCCCTATTTTATACATTATCTATGTGTTTATCAGTTTTATTTGGATTTGGTTCCACTCGTGCTGACCTGTTGATTTCTCTGTTTGTAGACTGAAAATACTAAACAGTTTTGATTATTAGTTGAGACCCAGCCAAGCAGGGAGTGACTGATTGGTTTGATAATAGGCAGAAAAACTCCGGTTACCCCACACCTGTGTACTTGATGTTCAGCAATGTTGAGGCTTTTCAAAATGCTTTCACTCTCCCATTTTACATTACACTAAAATTACAACAAAAACTTAAAAGTGCAATTTAAAAGTGATTCTTCTTTTGATCTTTTGATCTTACTTATTCTTTATAATAACACTTATATAAACAACTCATCATGCAATAATTTGTTTACTATTTACGGGTAAATTATGTGATAATTATATATATTTATAGGTTATGTTTCAAAAATCCTTTTTTGCTCCTTTTTTGTATTTTGTTTTAGTTTCTGTCTCTATACTCTGATTTGTAATCTGTACCCAGCAGCCCCATCATCTATCTTTTGTGTTATTATAATATTCTTACAATATTTAAACCTCTTTAAAAAGCTATTTGACAGGTAGATGTTGAGTTCTTTGATGACTCAGATGTTGAGTTCTTTAATTGTATTTCCTGATGCCAGCACTGAAAGCGTCACTAATTGGATGGAGAGCTCAAAATGGAAGTCAGGATGAAGTGTGGAATAAGCTTAAAGACTTTGATACAGGAAGCGGCTCCGTGTCAACAGACCCGTGTGACTGACTCTACCACAGCAAAGAAATCCGATTAGTAGTACTGACTCTCTTGGGACTTTGACCCCCTTCTGTACAGTAACATGGGTGAGATGTTGACTTACAGTCAGGGATATTGGACGCAAATCAGTGAGTAGTTATCACTATTTAATATTAACCAGTGTGATAAAATGAGATTAAAGTACAGTAGGAGCTCAAAAAAATCACATGTGTTATGTCTTTTCAATAACAAGAACAGCTACGTCAGGTTGAAGCTTTGCACAGCTATTTGGATTTAATTATAAATTGACAAAGACTATCCACAGGTGCATACAGAAATCCAGTGATGGAATTATCCATTACAGATTTCAGTTTTCTTTCGACTGTACATTTTATCCACAAAGGCTACAGGAATATCACAGCAATGCAACCAACTCTCATAAAAAACTGTGTGACTTTTCCTTGGATTTCTATGTGCTATGTTATTATGCAGCCGCCCTTGTCTCCCTTGTAAGGGTTCTTGTCATCGGGAACACCCTTAATCAGCGGATCATTCGGGGCCAGTCCCTCCACAAAAGCAATTGTGTCTGTACAGTTTGCATTCACCTGTTAATTATCGGAAAGATGAAAACAAAGAAGATCAGGGAAGTCGCACAAGTCATTTAAAATTAATCTTAATTAAATGTTTACAAAAGGCTTTGGTGGATAAAGTTAAAGCTAACTGTGCTAAAAGAAGAGGCACTTACTGGTGTCCTAGGTGTGCTAACTTCCTTCTTCAACTGGTCTAGCTCCATTTTCAAGATTTCCTTATCTGACATATCCCGAGCCATCCTGGCTGTGAGAAGAAATTACAGTTCAAAATATGTTAAATGTCACAACAGATTGAAAAAGTGTACTTTACTAACTATCCTAATGTATTTAGATTTTTCTAATAGTCAAAGTTATGTTTAAATCCTCAATTTTAAAAAAAGATTTCAAAAAAAGAAACAGTGTCATTACCTGTTGAATGGCGGGGTCCCCAACAGTCAGAGAAATGTGCTGGCCCCTAAGAGCTCATCAACTGTGTGCCTCACTGTAGTCCGATCGCTTCTGCTCACTGACTGATCTGTGCTGCCCCACTGCTCTTCATCCCAGCTGATCCCCGGTGCTGGCTTTTGGATGAGGTCGGCACAGGATTGGGCCTGATGTCACCAATCCCTCATGATGAGATTAAACAATCAGGAGCTGTGACCCCTAAACAGGAAGGAGGAAGGCAAGGGAATACAGATCCTTTCAATTTGTTGATGCCATGCTGGAGAAAGTGAGATATGGACATAGAAATGATAGATGTGGGAACAGCAGATCCTTTGCAGAGGATATGCTCTGAGAAACATGTGGTCTGTCCCCCAAAGAGGTTTTACCCAAAACTATTGTTTGTTTAAACTGATAGTTGTGATTTCAGGTAGTTGGGAATAACAATACAGTGCACAGAGTTGTGTCATATAAGGTACCACAGACTCATTGCAGATATACTCTAGGTTGATCTTGCAAAATAGACCATGGTGGAATCTGTGAAGTTATTACAGAATCATTATTCAATACATATTCATGACAGACTCATTAGTTCAGTTTTAACTCGTTTGAGGAAAGTTATTGATTATGTTGCATCACTGCATGCTTTTCTGACATCAAAGTGATTTAAAACAAAATAGCAGGAATAAAAAGGCTTCTTATTGGTTTATCTATCATCTGTGCTTATCTGCATGATTCATAGAGAAATGTAGAGAGAAGAGAGATGTATAGAAAAAAGGGCAAAAAACATACGCAGTACACACAAGTGCAAAACAAAGACATGCTTTTGACAGAAGTACAGTTAGTGGCATCACTTGTTAGCTTTGCACAAAAATAGCTGTTAGAAATGTCCTTCAGAGAAAGTACAAGAAAAAAGTAAAATGTTTTTTGTTCACTTGTCTGCATTGCTTCAGTGAAGAATGTGTGGATATTTGCATATTTCTGTTATCATTAGTGTTAATTCAGTTAAAGTACTGACAATAGTTTTACTTTGGAAATAAGTTACAGAAGTGAAAATAAATACAAAGGTGGGTGAGATTGCTGATCATCATAAAACAATAAGGAAGGGTTTCTGATCTTGCTGTTTCTGTAGAATATATTTTGGTGAGTAACGCGTTTTTGTTCAAATGTGGGTTTATTTTCAGCTTTGTATTGGCAGTACTTTATTAATTTATTAAAACAACACATTGAACATTAACTGAAAGCCATTCATTTCATTTAAAGTGATAGCATTTAGCTGCCGTCACTCAATCTGGAAGCATTAACATTTTCACCGCTTTGTTCCCATCACCTCCAACTGACATCTGACAGACATGGAAAGCTAATTGGCCTCCACTAAACCTTCAGTAGGACTCACACTAAGCCATTATCAGAATCTGGGTTAGTCTCATTTACTCAAGATTAACCTCACTGTGGATTAGCAGCAGAGCAGAAACACTCCTTTTCATTGTGAAGAGGCTTTTTCCCCACCTTGAGTTCATTTTTACTGCAAAACAGCTGTGCTAAATGTCATTTACAGGTATTTGTTATTGTCACTGGTGGCTTTGACAATTTATTTTATTGTTTTTTGAATATTTCTTTTGTTATGAACACTTGTTAATGAGCAGGACCGTCACTGGTGTGTTCATAGCATTTTTATGGGATTGGAAGAGTTTTAACAAACCGCTAATTTATATTCCACAGTTACACAAAAAATACATGAATTATAAGTTGGAAATTAAGTATCAAGTTTAAAAAAATAATAATTGTAATTGAATGAAACCAGAATCAAGTTTAAAGATATTTTAATTTTTGATTTTGGCTACCTTAGTACAATAAACAATCAAGAGTAAAAACAAAAAATATTCAATTCAGTTTATTTATGTAGCACAATTTACAACAGCAGTTACCTCCTGGCACTTTATATTGTAAGCTACAGACCTTACAGTATTAGAGCAGTATTAGAGTAATAGAGCAAATGCTTTATTAGGATAATATGATACTATGAAGTCTTTAAGATGCAACAGGGCCTGATAAATTGACAATATAAATTACTGAGGCTTTTATCAGAGCCAAAGAGGTTATATAGAATATTTACTGTATTATATATAAATAAATATTTTAGTAAGACTCGCACTAAATATTTGCTTTTATATTTTGAATATAAAAAGTTAATATGTGTAAACTATACAACTATACAACATAAAACTTAATGCTTTTAAGCAACAGCGTTAATCTATTAAATACAAGCTTTTTGGGGGTGTATACAAATTCAGTTTTCAATAAAAAGAAAAGAAAAGAAAATATTTACAAATATTTTTGCATAGTTATTGTTAAGGGATACTAGATGACTTGACGTTAAGTCGCCTAATCTTTCTTGTTTTATTGAAGAAAAATTTATGAATGCCTTAATGAATTCACTAAAAATGAATCAATATTAAAAGACGATCTTTTTTTAATTGGAGAAAGATATCCAAGCCTTTTCTATTTAGAGGAATGGAGGTCAACTATCATTTCCTCTCATGACCTCTAATCCTTTCTGTAATTACGAATCATTTCCTGCAGATAGAGCTGTCGAAAAGCTTTTGTCCCGGCAGTACAGTGATTGGGCCACACCGGTGGCCCAATCCACCTGTTTGTCACATCAGCCAATAGGAAGACAGGAAAAAAATATTTTCAAAATAATAGCTGAAAAATATGCTTTTAGTTCGACACGTGAACATATTGTTACCCGGAAGTTAATGATGTATCCGATACTGTATCGCTGGCGATTAGATGTGCAGCAGCAACGATGGCGGGTCCCAGTAGGAAGCAGATGTTGAGGTTTCTAAGCCAAGTGGGGGCGTTTATTTTGACCCGGTTTGGATTTTGGAACTGCTTCAGCATGCTGATGCTCTTTGCTGAACGAGCGGACTCGAAAAGGTAAATAAAGAAAGAACGAGAGAGCTAGCTCAAGTTAGCTGACGCGCTAACAACCTGCTACTTTAAGATCGAGTCAAACTTTGAGGGAAAAAATAGTCTAAATATTAAAACATGTTATTGGAGAAGTATTAGCTGAAAATTGTTATGGCTGAAAAGGTTGAGTTTAAAGGATAAAGTTACACGAAGCAACCTTTTTTCTTTTATCTTAAATGTGGGAATGTGCTTGCTAGCTAATGTGAGTTGAATTGCAGAAATTACACCCATGCCGAAAGTTGATGGGCTGAAGAAGTGGTTTAAATTAAGAAGCCGTGTTATCTTTAGCCTCGTCTGTAATTTTAGATAGGGTAGGCTGTAATTTTCTTTCTTGGTCGTCGTTTCAGTGTTGATACTGGGTGTGTATTTTTCAGTCTGTGGTGGACAACCACACCCCTTTGAACCATCCTGTAATTACAGCTGCTCCACGGAAAATGTATAAATATAAATGTAAATCTATAACGTAACACAAAAGTTTATTCTGAGGCGGGGGAAAACTGACCCACTGACACGCTTTTAATTCCCAACAATCTACAGGAAGCCAGATATCCACATACCGTACCTGTATGTGGACATGGGCGCTGCGGTGATCTGTGCCAGCTTCATGTCATTTGGGGTGAAGAGACGGTGGTTTGCTTTGGCTGCTGCCGTACAGCTTGCCATCAGTACTTACGCATCATACGTTGGAGAGCAGGTGTATTATGGGGAATGGCTTAAGGTGAGTGACGTCATTTGATAGAAAAGTAAGTTCTGTTCACAGATATAAATTAAATTGTCAGCTAAACAGATTAACTTTAATTTTAGTGTTATTTAGTGAATGTGCTACCTGAGCTAAAAAGAAAAAAAGACAGCTTTTGTTATATTTATATTGTTAACTAAAAGTAGGACAGCAATAACTAATAAGTGTTTAAATAAGCAATCTCTAACAACCTCTGAGTGGATAAAAATAGTTCAGAAGATTGGTGAAATGGAACAGTTTGGTTTGAAAAGGAATAAATTAGTCTGTGATAGAGAATACTTGAAAACCCAAATTTTTCTTTTTTGTTATGACTGTATCATTGTCTCTTTCTGTGGAGAGACTGGAGACGGGATTCTGCTGGTTCTCCCACTTTCTGAAGAATCCTGTCTATGAATAAAACCTACGAGGACCCTCTGAATAATCTTTTGGCTGCTCCCTATAGTAGTTGCCATAGCAGATCTTCTGCGTCACCATTACCTGCCAGATTTTATTCAATGTAATATCTGACACCAGTATGAAGTGATAATATATAACATGCATGGTGTCAACATGCAGTAATATGTTCTTCGAGATGTTTATTTTTGGGTTGTCTTTTTGCACTACACATGAACTCTAGTACTTTTGAGCACATATTTGTTTATATCTGATACTCATTGAATGTAATAAATTTCATTTTTTGACCACTGATGGAGGTTAAACTTCTACTAAATCAAACAATGGCCCGGATCAGTCTTTGAGCTATTAATCAAAAGTGGATCTGTGTCACACATGGCGGTGAAATTGGATCTGGGCCACCACTACAAGTCAGAGTAGATTGCTTTATCAGAGCAACGGTGGTAGGAACTTGCCTCAGATTGTGACAGTTTGAATCTTTTTCACTACAGGTGCGAATGTACTCCAGAGCGCTGGCCATTATTGGAGGCTTTCTGATTCTGGCCAGCGGCGCAGGGGAAGTATACAGACAGAAACCACGCAGCAGATCCCTGCAGTCTACTGGACAAGTTTTTCTGGGAGTCTATCTCATTTGCATGGTAAGACACGTTTCACTTCTATAGATTTTAGAGCTAGTTGGGCTATAGTCCACTTTGGGGAGATTAGGAATCTCCAGGTCTTGCTCACAAGTAGGGGAGAGTGTAGCAGGAGATTGACACATGGAGTGTGTTCAGTGAGGGAGAGGCTGAGTGTGAAAGCAAAGCAGTTTATTTAGCAATCTACTTTCCTTTCCTTACCTTACCTGTTCATGAGCTGTGGGTAGTGACTAAAGAAATAAGATTGTGGATACAAGCAGTGGAAATGAGCTCTTTCTGAAAGGTGTCTTGACTTGGCCTTAGAGAGACTGCGAAGAGACATCAGTGTCTCTAAGGCGATGAGTTGATGTCGTTCAGGTTTTTGACTAGGATATCTTCTAGGTGAGGTGTTTTGGGCATGTCCTACTAGGAGGAGACCCCAGGGCAGACCTAAGACACACTGGAGAGATAATGTCTCTTAGCTTGTTAGGGAAATCTTAGTGTCCTCCCAGGAGAGCTGAAGGAGTTGCCTGGGAGAAGCAAGTGTGGGAATCTTGGCTTAGACAGCTGCCACAACGACCCAGACCTAGATTGTTAAGTGTGAAGTTTTGTTATTTTCACTCAATGCCATTGTGAACTAAATAGGTTTTAAATATAAGATGTTCCTTATTTTCCCTAGTGTCTTTATAAACTAAGTGTATATCTTTTTAGTGCTGCTTAGACAAAACTGTGCGTACTGGTCATTTTTGAATTGATCTGTTTTGTTAAATTAGATTCAGAGTCTGACCAGAATTCTTTCTGTGATCAAATAACATGAAATTAGCTACTTGAAATTAATTTCTACAAACCAGATAATCATTTATATGAAATAATAATAATATTCCATAAATTTCTGAGTAACATTTTATTGATCAGACCTTGTTTTTAGTTCAAATACTGCAGTGCTATTTTCTCCCCACTAGGTTTACTCCCTCCAGCACAGCAAAGAGGACAGGCAGGTCTATCTGAACCACATCGTTGGGGGAGAGGTCACTCTGATGCTGCTGGAGGTGGTGTTTGGCATCCTGGCTCTGGCCTTCCTCTCCGGCTGCTACATCCGCCTGGCTGCTCAGATCCTGGCCACCATCCTTCCTCTTATTATCTTGCTCATCGATGGTAACATTGGTTACTGGCACCACACTCGGAAGGTGGAGTTCTGGAACCAGATGAAGCTGATAGGTCATAATGTGGGCATCTTCGCCGCTGTACTGATCCTAGCCACTGATGGCTGAACAGTCACACACTCAGACAGCTTTTACAGACCAAGGTGTGTGCACCAGAGGAAGATGTCGTTGGCCTTTTCATCGTGGCCCAACTCTGTACTCAAAGCTGCCGTCACTCGATGACGCCTCAGGATTAAAAACAGTCACTGCTGAGACGGTTGGATGTAAGCTGCATCGATTATCCAGTTTGTAACTTTGCTTTTGCAAGGAAAAAGAAAAAACACAACCTTGCTTTTTAAATGTTAATAATTTATTTGGATTTATGTTTACATTTTTGTTTCTGATATGCTCTGAAGCTTGACAGGGAGTGTTATTACTACAAACCTACTGGGAACTTTTAAAAGAGGTCTTAATGATTTCAATCACTATTTACAGTGGATGGTTTAAATACGTGATTTTAAAAAAGGGAAAAATTGCTGGGTGACAAATTAAAGGAAAAAGGCATCATGAAGCAACAGCTTGATTGGGGTTTTAGAGAGGGATGAAAGTGCACGGCTGCAAAGGAACAACACAAACAAATAGTTTTATGTCCGTTACCTTGTTTTTGTAATTGTTAGAAGCCAGAATATAAATTTGACTTAATTCCAAAGCCCTTCTTGACCTGAAGAAAAGTTGAGATGCATTATCCTAGGTGGTTCTTATCTTAGTTGTCAACAAAAGCATCATTTTTGATAAATTCTTCCACAACCAGCAGTACTGTGCAAAATACCACACAGCAGTGAGACCAATCCGAGAAAAGGCCAAAATGATAACTGAAAGTATAATTTGATTAATTGCCAATCTGTGCTTAGCAACATGTTGAGCCAGAACAGCTTCAGTCCAGCTGTCTCTGTAATAAACAGCTTTAACCTAAGAGATTATTCACTAATTTTGTGATTTGGTTTTTGCAGAGCACCAACTTAAAACATCAGCTCTCCTGTACGTACATACATACAGCTGTCTTTCTTAACCACCAACCAGAGGTTGGAACTGGATCCTGTCATAGCTGACTTTGGGTGAGAGCGAGGGGCGGGGTATGCCACTCACACCTGCAGCCAATTTAGAACTCCTATAAAAAGTTTAATTAACTCCCACCCCTCACTGTAGGGGAAGGGTCAAAGGTTCAGGTTTTTCCTTTAATTTGTTGCACGTCTTATGTGATATTGCTTTTGAAGTGGAATGACTATGCTGGCCTATTGGGAATAAACACCATGTTTAAAGCAGTCTTTCAATGGGTAGTCCTGTCTGACATCATAGATGGTGTAAAAGGTGGGCTTGGCAATGTGACGTCTCCTGCTGGCTTTAAAGCTTCCAGATACGCGTTTTTACCTTCACCATTGTGTTATTAGAAGCAGCAGGTCTGACTATGAAACAGCACTCTCATTGTTTAATGGGTTGTCAATCATAAGCCTTAACAAATAAGTGTACTCATTATTCTCCTTCCGAAATTTACAAACTCAATTGGCTTCACTTTTTAGACCCAGTCCGTCTTTTATATGTCTACAGCTGTAATACTTTTTAACTGCTTACATTTTATATGAAATAACTGTTTAGTTACATGGGTATTCAAGTCACTTCATTTTACTGAAAGCTGCAGTTTGTTTTCTATGATGTGCCCAATTTGGCTCAACATTCAGTTAACAAGGAAGAAAGGCTGAATGTAACAGATCCTTCATGTCCAAGACTGTGCAGTGTGTTTAGGAGGTATAATTACCAGGATGTGTGATTAAATATGCATAAACCCTTTTTGGAGGATTTATATTTAATGTGTGGCTTGTGTCAGTGTCTAAACCAACATGTAGTTCAACACAAAGAAAACACCTGAATGTGTTTTTATACTTAGCTAAAGAAGATTCACCTTTGAGCTTCCATTTATTCCATTAATGACTTCAATCATTTTTTTTAGTCATATGTTGGTTTTATGTTTTTACTAATGACTAATGTTTTGTGGTTTGCTATGAACTTTTGCAATAGGTTTGGCCACCATTGCTAAAATAAAGATTTCTTCATACAATATTTACATGAAATACCCATCAACAATAAAACCAGTGTAATATGATGTCCCATCCCATATGGAACATGTTACATGTTTTAGCTCTTTTAAAAAAGGTCAATGACAAAAAGGATAGATCAGGTACTGGAGACCAACCAGTTTTCAAAGGGGTTGAGATGTTGCTGTGTCGTCAGACCAGTAAAGGGAATTTCAAAAATGTTCGGAGGTAGCCTGATGTTGAATGAGTCCTACACGCACCGGAATAGTGCTCAGGCTTTTCTCTAGGCCCTACTCGCGCTCTTTTGCTGTAATCTGTAGATTAAGACAAAGTTTGCGTCTCATTAAAAAATTCTTTAGGCAAGTATACAAGATGACACTTAATGTTCATGTTACCCAGAACATATGGGTAAATTTGGATTGTTTACTATGCTACTACATGAGCCATTTCCACTTTGATTTCTCTCCTTTTTCCTACAGTGCCTGCTTCATAAGTATAAAAAGCTTTAAAGAGCATTGAAACAGAATAGAATGTGATAATTTGTACTTGTCTGCTGCTCAGCATCCAGAATCAGGTCACATATTAGTCCTAGAGTTCCTGTTAATGAGCAAAAAGTATCACTTTTCTTGTCCCTGGGACTCTGCTTCACTTGAGGCTTGTTTGTTCTTACGGTTGCGCTCCGCTTTTACCAGAGCACCAATCACAGCGAGCATCACGGTGATGGTGATGACGAGCACTGAGGCAGTCTCAGCTATACACAGCTGGCTGTCCATCGAAGCCAGGAGACTTCCGGCTAGCTGAGCGGGAGCGTGACAGATGATGTCCTTGTAGTCCTCTACGTGCAGATGTCGCACATGGTTGATCTTGCCGAAGATGCGCTGCAGCTCGCAGTCACAGATCCAGGGGTTGAGGGACATCTGAAGGTAGGTGCTGGTTGTCTGGAGCTTCAGGAAGGTCTTGAACCTTATGTGCTCTAGCTGGTTTCCCTTGAGACCTAGCAGAGAGAGCCTTCGCAAGGGAGCCAGAGATTCAGCCTCAATCTTTGAGATGTTGTTGTAGTTGAGCAGCAGGACTTCCAAAGTTTGCTGCCTGTTCAGCTGGCCATCTTTAAGAACATTCAGCCTGTTTCCCTCCATGTTGAGGAAGCTCAGTCGAGACAGGCTGCTCAAAGCCTTGATGTCCAGTCCTCGGATGTGGTTGTAACTGAGGTCCAGTTTCCTCAAGCTGCCACAGTCCTCCAGTGATTTGGAGTCTAAGTGCTGCAGCAGGTTGTTGCTCAGCCGGAGCTCCTGGAGGGAGTATAGGCCCTGAGAGAAGTCCTGAGGGAGCCACCGCAGCCGGTTAAAACTCAAATCCAACTTCTCCAGAAACTGCAGGGATGACAGAGACTAAAATGGAAAAAGAAATTAGAAACAACACGTTACTCAAATCAGCTGAGTTTGAATTGTGGTTTAACTTAAAACGTGGTCAGTTATCAGGTGTGTTTTCGCAGCAACTTTTAAATATATATTGCATCTCATCTCAGGAAACCGGTTCCAGAGGGAAATTTAAGGGGTTTTTTCCGCCAAGCTAAAATCCCAAACAAAGCTGTGCAGACTTTTTCTTTGTCTCTGTTTAATTGAAATATTTTATTTTTGAATTGATTGGAGAAATAGAAATTTTAACTCTTCCCTTTAAATAATCTTCTAGAATTAACCCATGTTTCTGAACTGGTGGTTTGTTTTATATTTCATGCATCCTTGTATAAGAAAATAACCGGGTGTGGATATGAAAAGTTAGTGAGGTCATCAAACCACATCTTTACTGATATGAACTGATGTATCAAAACTCATCATGAAGGGAACACGAGAGGTCAAATGTTGTCTTTATGGGGGGGGGAAGAGTTAAATATTATATAGTAGTGAAGCTGTTGACTTACTGGTCAACCCTCACCTATGGTCGTGAGCTCTGGTTTTGGATACAGGCGGCAGAAATGAGCTTCCTCCAAAGAGTAGCTGGGCTCTCCCTTAGATATAACTCTGTTATTTGAGAGGGCTTCTTAGCAGAGCTGCTTTTCCTCCACATCGAAAATAGCCAGATGAGGTGGTCTGACTAGGATGCCTCTTGGACACCTCCTAGGTGAGGTATTCCAGGAACGTCCTACTGGGAGGAGGCCCTGGGGCAGACTAGGACTTGCTGGAGAGTCTGAGTTTCTCTGCTTAGACTGCTGCCCCCGAAACCAGATGAGCAGCAAAAATGGATGGATGTGCTAAAGTCACCCCTCATTTCTTTATATTTTAATTCCAGGAAATCAGACTTAAAATTTTTGTAAAGTGTTGTTGAGCAGTAGTTTTCTGGGCTTTCTAGAGGACTGTCAAGGTTATCTTTGGGCATTGGCTGCTTTTTCACGCATCCTTGTCCTTTTATCATTTTTGGAAGTATGTTTGTTTGTTAAGACACTTAACACTGACTTATTAATCATTAAACATAAAAAAAATGCATCAAGGGAGTTCAAGTTGAAAGAGTGTTGTGTCTACACATCGACAATTTAGCAAAGAACCATTTTTTAAACAATATCTTTTGGCACTTTGTTATTTGCAGCCTGGTGACAAAAACACATTTGCTCCCCTTTCTTTAGTTGAGACTAGAGATGGACCGATCCGATATTACGTATCGGTATCGGTCCGATACTGACCTAAATTACTGGATCGGATATCGGAGAAAAATAAAAAATGTAATCCGATCCATTAAATATCACGAAAGCACCTCACATAC
>NW_024582367.1:4009105-4145930 GCF_018398535.1 Haplochromis burtoni | reverse complement strand
ACTATATCGGATTCATATCGGTATCGGCAGATATCCAAATTTATGATATCGGTATCGGTATCGGACATAAAAAAGTGGTATCGTGCCATCTCTAGTTGAGACTATGAAAAATGTTAAAATATACACAGTTTGAAAGACATGAAATTGTATTTTGCACCAACATGGTGATTTCCAAAGACCAATTAGTTCTTTAAAACTTGGCATGGTGTGCAAAATGAGGGAAATGGACAAGTGGAGGCAAAAAGAATAAGTAGATGGTGTGACAGTCATCTCCTTTAAAAAAAAAAAACAACCAGTAAAAAAGTCCAGCAATGACCTGGCACAGGAAATTAGTGATTCATCAGTTCCTTCAGCCTCATTAAAAATGATCTCAGTGGAAGATTGGACGTCAAGAAGCCATTCTTAAGAAAGGGAAATGGAGGAAAGGTTGAGGTATGCCAAAACACACAAGAGCTGGACTGAAAATCAAGGACAACACCTCTTACAGACTGACAAATCCAAGTTTTAATTTTTTTGGTTTAAATTGTCATCAATATGTATGCAGGTGGCGGCACGGTGGTTAGCACTGTTGCCTCACAGCAGTTTAGGGAGTCTTTCTGTGTGGAGTTTGCGTGGGTTCTCCCCGGGTATTTCGGCTTCCTCCCACAAGCCAAAGACATGCACTTTGTGGGGATAGGTTAATTGAAAAACATCTAAATTGCCCGTAGGTGTGAATGCGGGAGTGAATGCGAGTGCGAATGGTTGTCTGCGACAGACTGGCGACCTGTCCATGGTGTACCGCGCCTCTCGCCCTATGACAGCCGGGATAGGCTCCAGCGCCCCCCCGCGACCCTGAAAAGAATAAGGCTGTCTACATCCATTTGTAAAACACAGCCAAGGCTCTTTCCTGGTTTGCATTGTAGCCAGTGGAGGTTAGAGATGAAAAGTAAAATACCATCATACTGTGCAATATAATCTAGGAAGTGTCTTAAATTTTTTAGCATGACATTGATCCCAAACACACTGCCAGTGCAAGCATAGAGAAAGTTTAGGTGATGCAGAAGATTAAAAGCTGGTCCTACCAAATCTTGACTTTCAAGTTTGTTAGAATTGTACAAACTCCGTTTACCTTATTTACTGCATTTCCATGTATGTGTGCACACTCGAATAAAGTGCACTCGTTTCCCATCTTCCTAGCAACATATTAAGAAACGAATTTCAGCTCATGAATTTTGCACAGTACTGCATATACTAATGCCCCACTGAAAATCTAAGCAAGTTTCTTGTAGATAACACATTTGTTAGGTTAGCTGCTGATTCTAACTTGGCTGTATATTAATGTGAGTGAACGGTTTTTTTTCTTCATTTCCCTGTGGTAGCGTAGACTTGGCCAGGATGTACTCTGCCTCTCATCTCATCGGGTTTAATACGTGACAACTCAGATAAGCTCCAGCTGCCCTGTGCAACCCTGAACTAGATAAACCATTCAGGATTGAAAGGATGGATTTTAGTTCGCAGAAATAAAATATAGAGCTTTTGTCAGTTTGGTTAAATTTGCTTTGCTGGTTGTCCTGGGAAAATGTCTGCATTTGTTTATCGAGCTCAGGACATCTGCATGACTGTGTGTGCCGTCCGCATTGTAATATCAGTTCTAAACCTCTCAAATATGCCTCTGACAAAATCCACCCACAATCTAAATTTATAATAACCCCCTAAGACCTCAACTAAGACTACAAACCGACACTAAATACTGACTTTGAAAGAGAACTTCAATAACCAGTTCATGTTAAAATATTAATTAGAAAATTGCAGTACTCCTTTTTAAGTGTGGTTATTTCTTTGATGTAAGAATCTAAAGACTTCTACAGCTGCACTAAAATATCAAACACAGAAAACACACCAGCTCTTACTGACGTACCTGTGGGTGCAGAATATGGATGCTGTTGTTGGACATGAGGAGGATCTTGAGTGACCACAGTCCTATGAAAGACCTGGTGTGCACCTCTGTCACCTTGTTCGCACTTAGATCCAGCAGCCAGGTGCCGTGGGAGATGCTGGATGGGACCCGGGTCAACCCACGAGACCTGCAGTCCACCAGGTCTGAAGATTCATAGCACAAGCAGGGGCTAGGGCACAGTTTAAAGCCCAGCACGGCGTTCAGGAGGAGAGGGAGCAGGAACATTGCGGCCAGCATAGTGCAGCCAAAGCCAGGCATCTTGCTGGAATCTGAGTGACCTCACTCCTGCTGAAAGGCATGGTTACCCTCTTGTAGTCCCCCCGAAAAATACATGTAGAAACCCAGAGAATTTGTTGCAAGGGCACGATAACGCTGTCATTTCAACAAATTCTCCATGAGCAAACATCGAACGGTTCCCGATTAGAGAGGGATTAATGGCTTAAACAGATGATCACATAACCACCACATCAGGGCAGCAAACTTGGTCCATTTTGGATCCTTTCCTAAAGTAAGGATTTACATCTGCTCTTCTATATGGATATATTAAGCTCTTTTTCATCATAGAACTCCCATATCCCTGTGATTTCAGCAACATGTTACATAAGATTGTATGAGTTTTTATAATCTCTATTATGGTAAAGGTAGCACTGGTAGTAATGTAATGGAAAAGCCTCTTTAAAAGTAAATCTTCAGAACAGCATTCAGCATCAGGACCATTATATTGGAAGCACTGAGGATCAGTCAGCAAAAACAATTCAATATTTAAAGACTGCCCCAAAGAAATTAAAAATTGACTATTACGTATAATGTTATTTTTAAAAAATACACCTTTCTATTTAAAATAAATAAATAAAAATCGACTTCACGTTTGGGAGCATTTTTCACACTTTTCTGACATTTTGAAGTTGAAATAATTCATTAAGACAACCACAAGATATCACTGAACAACAACCATCAGCCTACCTGAAATGTACCCTTACCTCCACCCAGAAAAAGGAAAAAAAAAAAGAACATTTTTTCCACATAACTGCAGCTCCATTAGTGGTACTCATTTAAAAATTCACACTGATTTACTGAGAAGTTCGTTGCTGCCCACAGGATGGAGACAAATGTCATCAACCAGCTTTAGAGTAACCCAGAGGCTTAAAACATTTAAATAATTAATTTGAAAGAGACATGGCGTCAGTTTCCTGTAATTACACAGATTACAACGCTACCAAACAGGACAGAAAGTGAAACCCGAGTGTAACCCGTATCTGATTAAAACGTCCTTACTGAGGACAGTTGATGGTCAGTCTGAGTTCACGTGACACAAGTGAAATGGGGGGGGGGGTTCCTCAGGAATGCAGCCAAATGTATTCCGAGGATGTCATATAAAATCAGGGTTAAGACAAGAAAAAGACAGCACTCTGGCAATTTAAAAACAAACAAAGCAAAAACAAAAAAAGTTGCTCTCAAAAAAAGTCGTTGAAAATTACGGTATTACAGTCAGAATTTTTGTTACTTTTATTTTAGAAAATGTCCTTTAAAGTGTGGCATTTCAAGTCACATTTTGTTTAAAATACAGAAAATACAGACAGTAGAACATGGATACAGCAAAAAAAGAAAAAAAAAAGAAAAAAGAAAGGAAACAATGACAGAAAATAAAGCTAACAAGCCTTTCTGACTGCTCTAGTTTTCTCTTTTTTGAAATGGAACTGAAGGCAAAGGAAGGAGGGCGGGAAAAAGAAAAGGCTTCAAGGACAAGAGGGGAGGAGTGGGGGCAGAATGAGACAAGTTAGTTAAGGAAACTATGGTTGGTTTATGGTTCATGTTTAAATTATTCTTTATAAAGTCTAATTTAAGATTTAATCTTTCCTCTTTCTTTTTTTGTCTTTTTCATTTAATGGTATTTTGATCTTCGGGATCCAGGGCCCTCAGCGCTCCTCCTGGTGGTCTCCGACTGTGGAGAAGGAATGCCGACTTTGTCTGGCAGTGGGAACAAAACCACCTGCGTCGCCTTCTCCGGCCGACCCGCACCGCCAACTCAAGAAGATAAAGTGGAGTCCTTCTGTGTTTGCTGTGCTTGTGAACGTTGCATGGACTTCTGACTTTCCACGTCTCTAAAATGTTTCTCAACCTGTGAGGGTAAAGCAAAAACAATAAAGAAAACATTATTAATAGATAAAATTACTATGGTGAGACTTGAACCAGCTATGGTTTACAGATAGAACATAGAGACACCAAATTGACAGAAACGAGACAAATCTGAACCTGTTTCAGCCTGGAAAAACCAAAGATAGGAATAACAACAAAATTGAGTCACAACTGACGTGAAACAAAACAAGTCACCGGCTCCGAGGAGCTCAAACATTTTCCAAATATAAAAAGCAAGTCTTATGACGAATTACTGTTACGGCCCCCCACATGCTTATCTTTAAGTTCCCCTCACTGGGACCATAGCTAAAGTTAATAGCTAAATGAATGTGGTCTTGCTCAATTCAAATCGTGTTTAGCCATGACCATCTGGTACCCATCAACAAAGTGTCTGTCAAGTTCTGGAGTGTGATGGGAATGGGTGTATAAAAACTAGAGAATGAGGCCTGAGGCCACCGAATGCAACACCAATGACTGACATATTTCAGAAGCTGCTCTCAGCTCCATGGCATAAAAATACACGTGATTTCTGCAATACACCCCCCCCCCCCTTTAACTTTTTTTTTTTACCGAAAGTTAAACTCAAAGTCTCCATATATGAACCTGTGTAAAGTGCTATTAGTGGTTCTCTTGATTGCTCAGGGTGTCTCACAACAGTTCGCTTTCTGTGGTGCCTAACAGCTGGCAGTCAGCTCAAGCTCTCCATCGCTCACCCTGTTGCTGCCATGCAGGTGATCCAAGGTCCCCATCCCTGTCTGCACCCACTCCCTCCAGCAGTTGACCTGCAGCTTATTCACTGGTCATCCCCCTTCGAGATGAGACTCTTTAAGTTTACGAATGACTGTGCTAAATAATCCTGATAATAGTTTGTAACGATTAAGCAGCTTTATGTGACAGACACACACCTACTGTATACACTTGAATGTGGAAGTCTTACACTGCGTTGGGTGGGGGGGGAAAAGGGGGGCGAAAGTGTCTAATCGGGGGAACATTTGCACTTTTCATTTACACAGTTTTCTGTCTGTGCCCAAAACAAGACAGCACAGATTTACAGACTTGAATTTTCCTAGAAAAGCGATCAAATCGGCAGCGAGGAAGAGGCTAAGAGTGGAACTGAACTCATTCAATAAGAACGATTATATGCCTTCAGGGAATTAGTGATGCATGCTACCAAGAACAGAACATTCAACACAGAGCACAGCGATCACATTTGCATACAACTTCAAAAAAAACTGTTGTTAAAATGCAACATATGGGGCACTCATCACGGACAAAGGTGAAGTAACAGAGGTCGAGGGATTTGCGGATTTATTAGATTAATCCAAACTTGCAAGCATGTGGAGATGAGCACATGCTCACACACAAAAAAGAGAAAAAAAGATCAAGTCTGAAAATGTCACTCATCTCTAACCCCCCCCCCCCAATCAAGTAAAAGCAAAAGCTGAAGACAAAATAAACAGTTACACATGTGAAAATAGAAAGTGTAGTAGTACTTACTATTTTGCGTACATGACTTAAAGCGCTTCCCTCTTTGCCTTTGCAGTTCTCAACCTGGTAAGGCGGTGAGATTATGACGTCGTCCATCACAATAATGTTCTTCTCCTGCCATTTACAGTCTTTGATGCTGTAAAGAAAAGAAAACGACCTTTTAGCCACACCTGAAAATGCTTTTTTGTTTTCTTTCTGCAAATTTCATACTAGTGTTTATGACATCTATAGCTCTGTTTCTAAGGTAACCAGTTTAAGCAGGTTAAACAAGCAGCACATTTGTCATACGGAGAGTTAACGACCTGAAAGTGAAACCAGAGCCAACAATGGACAGGTTTCACGTTTCTGAGTGAACAATTCTGTGGGGCATCTGGTCTCCTGTGTTTTTGAAAACATTTTAAATCAAAAACTATGTGAGCTGCAAAAAAGGATGACCGTTTCATTCAAAATATGACCTTTGACTAAAGAAGAAGGAAAAGGCTCAGACAGGTATCCAATTACAGTCTGATTCAGGGCTAAAACATGGCTGGATCAGATATCTGAAACTTCAGCCTGATTCCTTCATGTCACAAAGTGTAAAAGTTAAATTATCAAGAGGCGCATTCATCTTCATGAATCAGCTCAAAGGGAACAAGATGAAAATACATTTCGGTTTCAATTTACAGATTAGAGCTTTATTTCAACAGTTTGCACAAAAATATAAAAGCTTTACAAATATCAACCACTTTTAAATAAAACTATTTTTAATCTTTTAGTCGCCAAGGACTTTTTCCCCATTAATATTGATCCTGAGTTACTCCTAAATCTCAGACATCAATGACTGGGTTTAATACTTTGCATTCCTTTTCCCAGATCTTTATCACACAACTGAAGGAAATTCTTGCTCGAGTGGGTTAAGATCAGGTTATTGTTGAAATTCAACATCTCTGCCTTCCAACAACTTTCGCTTTGTAGTGCATTCTCAGTAAGTTTCAATTTGCATTGTAAAGCTCTTTCCAGTCAACCTAGCTGCATTTGACTGTCCAAATAATGCTGTTCCTAAACAGGTCTGGCTTCCCCCCCTTCTTTTGTTCCTTCTTCCCACTAACCTGACCTTGTGACTGATCAACGATCGCCATTTTGCAGCTTGTCACAGAGTATTCTCTCTATGATGGACATATGATGGGGGTGTTTCTTATTGACTATAGAAAGGATCCTGTGATCATCTACCACTGTTCCAGGCTTCTTCTTCTTCTTTTTTTTTAAATTGCCAAGCCCAGCAAAGCATCCATCTGTCCCCATTACAATTACAAAGATCGAGCTTTGACTCTGCAGCCTAAAGCAGGGCATTAAACACCGTTATGGACTCAGACAAGTGAAGAGCCCACAGACAACTAGTCATTGCTGTTACTTCATCCAACACTGCATGATGGCCAGGAGTAGTTGCTGCACTGTAATCTAGAGTCTATGATGTCTCAGACATATCTTTCTGGCCTGCATTGACAGCTCCTTTGATCACATGTCGTAGATTCACAGAAACAGCTTCCAAACTCTAAAGCCACGATGATCACCAGACTTTTTACCTGCTTAATTTATAAAAAACTGTGATCAGACTGAAACTGAAGGACTGAAACTAGCCCACTGAAGGAACAATGGGCTGTGAGGTCAGTTCCTTGATCATTAGTATTTCAGTCACTTTGCAAATGTACTGTTTATAAAGTTGGGGAGACCTGCAGTCAGCTAAGACTGAAGAAGTCACTTGGATGAGTGATGAAACGTTTCTCCCGCTGAAAACCAGTCCAGATGAACAGGATCAACTTTTTGGGAAAGCCAAGATTTATACACCAGTTGTATAAATGTAACTTGAAGCAGGTTTCAGTGTAGCTAAAATTAAAGTTGTCATTGTCCATTCTGTCCAAATAAATACGGTCATAACTGTATCTAAATGCTGGCAAGAGCTTCGCTCTGATGCAACTGTGAGGTTATTAAACTATCAAGAAAATCCCTGAAAGTTTTGGCAATGGGAAAAAAAAAAAAAAATCTATGTATTTAAAATTCAATCTAATTCTTCAAACAGCAAGTTTACTGGTTTGTTTTCACTGTTGTGTACACATCTGCACAAAGTACAGATGTGTACACTGAATTTTTCATTTTTAACATGGCTAGAGAAAAAATTATATTAGTTCACATTTCAAACTTTCAAAGTCAGCTTTTTTAAAAGGAAAAAAATGATGTCATTGCTTTCTGTTTTCTAAATAAGCAGCATGATTCTGCTGAACTGTTAGTTTTTCTTTTGAATATTTTACTTCCCTTTTTGACATGACATTAAAAGTCTTTGTTGTTATAATCTCTTTGTAGGATTCAAGATGGTCAGTGAGTGTCCTTCCATTGATTTTGATTGAATGATGAAGATCTTTAAGTGATTTCAGCCACGAGTGGAATAAAATACTCACAAATTAGTGGTCAATGATACATATAGTATGCAGTGAAAAATTTGACCTGATCAGGTGAACATTTACCCCCATCTGACCTGTGAAGTGAATGAACAGTAGCATAAGTCCTTACGTTTTGTGAATAGTCTGGAATAGCTGTTGGCCCTCCACAGAAACCCCAGCACTGATTGCATAGGCTTGGGACAGCTTGTCCTCTTTTTCTGTCCGTGCTCGATTGGCAAGCTGTAAAGATTAAAACAGAACACACAGCATTTTTTTATTTAATTTTTTTTTCTTTAGGCACATCAAATATTTGGTCTGAAACAAGAACAGCTTATTCTTTTAACTGCAAAAACTAAATTTCAGGTTCCAATTGTGATTTTAGGTTCAGCACTCCAGCAGTGAACTTGGTTTATATAAAAGTGCATTTCACTTTCCCGCATAGGATTACAGAGGCAGTGTTTATATCTCAGCATTTAAACACCCTCGACATGTCTCCATTTATTCACGGCCTCAGTTTGGGCTTACTTTATTTAAGTGGGGGGAGGGAAATAATCTATAAACACTGACTTTTATTTCTGCTGCGTTCCAATTTTCCAAATCAGGGTCTCAATCCTCAGAAGTCTATTTCTAGACCTACTGACGATGCCAGCCCCATTTCACAGCCTCTTCAAAACGCAGCCGAAACGGCAAATGCATTTTGGCCAAAAGAATACAGTATTTCACTGAGGGCCAAGTATTTTTGGAGCATTCAGGCAATCCTCATTGTAAAGTTAGGAGATATCCTGGCCCATTCACCAACAGCGCCTGACACCCACCACACTTGATGTAACCCGAGGCATAAAAACCAATAAATGGTATAAAAAGAAAATAAATTATTGGACTTACCTTGCTAACATTCAGTGATGCTAGAGGGGGTGGAGTCTCAGTGCGGTCATTTATAATGTCCACATCAGAAACATAGGCTAAGTTGATCAGGATGACGTCGTTGAGGTTTGGCTTACCACTGGAGGAAGCACATTCTTTGAAGGCACTTAGGTCAAGGCAAACAACTTTGTGACAGTGAATGACAGAACAAAAATGACTATTATCTGTCCCCTTGAAGAACTTGGGACATTGGTTTTCTGCACAGAGAAGCTCATTATTCAGAGAACACTGGCTGACAAACACTGACAGTGAAAGGTAGTGCCAGTTACAGCATGGGACTACCGAAAGCATTGCTGCCACCTGTAGCATCTATGAATGAATGGAGATGGCTAAAATGTGTTATGAGAGGAAAAACTGCAAAAAAACCATGTACTGATCCACAGTCACGAAGCACCCATAACGAGGTCAGCAAACCCAGTATCTACAACTTACCATAACGGCTTTTAGCGAGTGAAATTGCTTTATCACCACTCCACTTTAATTTATTATTACTGCATTGATTTATTTATTACCCGTCATATCAAGTTTATCCAAGTTTTTCAGTGTTTACTTGCTGCTGTTACCATTTTACCTTCTCTTGCTGATTACTGATTGTGAAGCTTATTGTAACCAAGTCTCAAAAAGAGCTACATTACTAAAGTGTTATTATTATTGCTACTTAATACAGGGCTGGCTCGCTCTATGACTGACCGGAAATACACACATTGTTTGGGCTTTAACACTGCCTGTTTGTTATTTATTTAAGTCATAACATGTAAAGTGTCCTCTCACTGTACAGTAACTAGTTATAACAACTCTCAGGGAATTTTACTTAAACAGTAAACTGCTGACTTGGGAACTCAAGCGTAACATCAGTACTACCGTACTCTGATTTTTGTTTCGCTCTGGGTTCTATATCACAGCAGCAGTTTTAAAAGGTTTTGTGCACCTAAGAGCAAACCAACATTTCATGGCACACATGAATTCACATCTGCATAGAACATCCTCCATGCAATCAGTTCTTCTTTTGACTATACACTTATGATAGCACGCCTGTAGCAAAATAGCCCTTTTGCACTTTGCAGTAAGTTCTACTCCCATATAGTTTCCCTCCACAGATATTCCAACAAACTGTCTGCCTCCAATTCAAATCGAGTGTGGGTTTAAGTATCCCGTCTTGGAATAATGTTAAGATTAGTCAACTTGTCTTGAAAGATAATACTGTCATTCACAGATAGTCTCTTTTGTATAGGCAGGGGATTGCCCACTCTCTGGTTCACAAAATACAGTGATCCACTGTCCTGTTTTCCTCACCATCTTTTGGGACCTTAGAAGTTCGCTAATTTAGCAAATATAAATTCAACTCATTAAGTTCTAGTGCAGCTGCTTAAATAATAGATGGAGCTCACCAAATCCCAAGGCACACCATTTATGAACATTAGATCTAACTGAGCGGTATATGTTTTTTGGCAAACTGATCCATAAAAAAAAACAACTTAAGTTATGACTTCTGTTGATGAATAAACCGAATTCTTGCAATAAATACATTGGAAACGACTGTCTGAAAGTCGATAAATACATAAGAATAGTCATCTGATTTTACACAGGCCTTGCATTCAAACTTAGCATGTGAACATATTACCTCGATTAGTCATACAATACATACAATGCCTGTATGGCTATTGAGCACACTTACACGTTTATAACGTCATTATCACACATTGTAGAGCTGAAAGTAGGTGTCCAGGCGTTTCTGCAGCTCAGATAACGTCACAAAGTGTTTTTAGTGTTAAACTAACACTTAGAAAGACCATGAGTATCAGCTCTAAGCGCTCCCCACTCTTCATTTGATTTAATCACCTCAAAGTTTGTCCACAATGACGACAACTACACGATAACCTCTCGAGTCTGTGCAATTAACTCTGATCAGAGATAAAGGAACATGATAAGATGCACATTCGCTCACTCACTCATTCACTCACACTGATGGGTGTAGACATGTTCGCCAGCAAACTAGTGTTAGTAAGTAAGTTATTACTCCCACCCAAATGACTCATGTTAAAATGAACTGTGGCACAATCACACAATATTTACAGCCCAGCTGATAAGCTTGAGAACGCCAAACCCGTTAATTGAGCTAGCCAGTAGCTGCAGTGTGGGGTTGACCGAAATCTAGCATGCTAACATGCTAAAAGCACCCTGATTGTGTAGCGTGGACTCGGAAACCACTTAATCTCTAACTTGTACAAATAATCGTGAGCATCTCCGGCTGATGGCACCACCAACCATGTGAGGTCAATATGTGGACCATCAACACGCGAGACTCTCCCAGTATCAGTTAGCTCGCTAACTAGCAACGGTTGTGCCTGCTGAGAGCACACAGCCATGATGCCTTACGAGGATTCGTTGCCAGATAGTGATCCATGTTGAGGGCTGGCAATACAATGAGTGGATTCAAAACACATGCGCTGCTAGAGCGGCTAACGAGAGGCCAAGAAATTACCAGGCAACCCCAACTAAAGGCTTATACAGACAGAAGATAGATGAGGTGCTATCTGAAACAAGAAAATATATAAAACGGGCAAACGTGTGTGCTTCTGCTAGCACCAATTACGCCTGCGCGGATCACTATTTGCCACATTTCGGTTACCCTACAGGCCCTTGCAGCCAGGCAGGCCAGCAACCCCTCCATCCGCAGCTCGAAACAAACAAAAGGATACTCAGAGTTAACATCTTGGACTGGTAGTCAAACGCGACAACTTCTCCTTGCAGACGTTGGCCCAAGCATGTGACGCATGCGACATGGCTCCCGACGCTAAAATACTCCCCGGGTCCAGGAGCCGCCATCTTCTCCGCCAGGAAACCGGAGCGCCTGCTTTACGTAAAGCGACGCGATGTCGTATGGAGACGAAACCTGAGCGTAACAAAAGTACGTCGATCGTTTCTTCTAATGTGATGAATTATAATTCCTGCCAAATCAAATCTAGTTTAAGTAAAGTTGTGTCATTGAATCACTAACTAAGGTCTTCAACTGCAGAACTACTACGAATACAACTTCTCTCTTCGACGAAGGATGTCGCTTTGTTTCCCATTGAACCGCCTTCCGATGTGCCCCGCCCCCTACCGGATGTAGAGCAGTACTGTGGAATTCATTGTAACACATCAAATAAAGGGCTGTCTTTAGATTTCCATCTACATATCAAAGTGTTTGTACTGGGAGAAGGCAGAAAGGAATGGAGGAGATTTATACCCAAGGCGTCTGGATGGCCGAAGGTCTCCAGCAGAGGACGAAGACTCAGGAGAAATTCTGGCTTACGGTCACTCATATGGGAGACCCTAAAGCAGCCTTTTTGCTCGTCTTTCCTTTTACTTATTTCATCAACAGGAGAGCTGGGGTAGCGGTGCTTTGGATGGCAGCTATATCGGAGTGGTTAAACTTAGTGTTCAAATGGTAAGGCGTTTTAATGAAGCACGATTTGAATATTCCCGTCCAACTTAGTTTTTACACTTACCATTGCGGTTGTATGTCTCATGCTAGCATGTTGCTACATTACATACATAACTTTTTTCACATTAAAATTGTTAATTATATATTCAAGACCGCCTGCACATGTTCATTTTTTCCAGTTTAAACATAAAAATAATTTTAGTTTAGTCTTTGCTTCCGGTACAGCAAAGTAGTACAACCCTGTATTAGTCCGACGTGAAACAGAAATGAGCGGAACCTTTGGGACCGTTCAATGGAATTTTCCCCACAAACAGCCTGGAGTGTAACAAGAAAAGTGACGAAAAGAAACGGAAATTAAAAACAAGAAGTAACCATATAACATAAATTTGACCAAAATTGTCAACGGATTAAATTTTAGGGAATAGATGGATAATAACAAAGTTATAAAATGCTTCACAAGGTGAGATAGGAAACAGCAAATAAAACGTTTAATAAGAAATAAAAATTAAACAACATAAGGTATATGAATACTGAGAACGCAAAGATAAACGGGAGAATTAAAGACCGAAAATAAGTAAATTAAAAAATGATTACTAAAAGAAGCAAATACGAATATAAAATAAAGCAAATATGAGAGACAACAAAGTGGTAACACGAAGTGGAAAGAATGCTCGTAAAACGTCTCTTTAAGAAATTTAAAAGATTATAATGAGCTAAATCTCCTCAGGCAGATTGTACCAGAGAAAGGGTGTCCTGACAGAAAAAGCCTGAACACATTTGGTTTCCAGCTGAGATTATGGGGTGGCCAGAGCAGCCTTAGCTGAGGATCTCAAGATCTGAAATATACTTTGGTGCGATCCTGCATACTAATAACATTGTTGTTACAATGTTATTACAAATACATTTTTTTCATTATAATAAATGCATTTACATTATACCATTAAAAACTTGAAATAAAACAAGATCAATTTAAGGAAAACATGCAAAAGACAGAGGAACATGCATAGAAAAAATGAAGCCCCAAATCCTCAACAATTTAGGAAAAAAAAGGAAAAATACAAAAGACATTACAAATGTACCAAGTAGAGAAACAATACAACTAAACTACTATGGACATAATATAGATTTTTAAAAGCCATGTATTATTTTGATTTAGATATTTCTGATTACACTAATTATTTTCTGCGAGTGTTCATGGAGAGGTATAGAGAAGCCAAATATAATACAGTAAGGAACTTTGAACTAAATAAGATTTAGTAAAGTAAAAAGAAGAATGAAGAGTAAATATGTAGAGGCTTTTGGAGAAAAAAAGTCTTAGATTCAACAAGTTAAAAACCGTATTAAATGTAGTAAAATATAGTGAAGCCATGACCTTGAATGTATTTGTGTTATTTGGGGTGTGTGTAAATGTATTTATATATTATATTTATTTTTAATCAGGTTGCTGTTTGGAGAGAGGCCATTCTGGTGGATCGGTGAATCGCGTCTTTTTGTCAACAAGCAACCGAAAATTCACCAGTTTCCGTCCACCTGTGAAACAGGCCCAGGTTAGAAGTTGTCTTAGAAAAATAGACTGTGTCTGAGTCATAGCCAATGTCCTTAAATCATCAAACATTCAGATCTCCAAGTCCAAAGTTGGCATCTGTTTCTCAGGCAGTCCGTCTGGACATGCGATGGTGACAGCAGCAGTCTGGTGGGTCATTGTGTCCTCGCTGGGGTCCTTTCTGTACTCCCGTTCTCACAGGTACGTCCCTGTTTAAGCTAAATCCAGTGCAGTATGCTGCTTTGGCTCTAAAAATGCACAAAACTGCTGCACATTGGAACTACTTTTAAACAAATCTCTCCTTTTCTGAATCCGGAGTGTTCTCTTATCAGCTGCTCCCTACGTCCTCTATGTGGTGATGCTTGTTGCAGTTGGAATCTCCAGGATCTTTATCCTCGCACACTTTCCTCATCAGGTCGTTGCTGGCTCCATTACAGGTCTGAATACATATTATGCAAAAATCATATTTCTGAAAAAGGCGAGGCACTTTATAAAAAGTATATTAAAAGCCAAATGCAGTGATCTCCAAAGTGTAAAAGCCATTTTTGTTTGATATATGATCACAGCTGCAAATCATACAGGTTTAAATTCAAAATACACTAAATATTTTCACTGACTGACTCTAATGGATTACAGGCAAGAATGTTTAAGACCTAGATTGTGTAAATATGCAGCTGTGCTGCAGAATGTGATTTGCTGAAATGATTGATGCCCCTCCTAAAACAGGTGTCCCCTGAATCAAAGCATCGATTGCTCCAAAACATTATTCAGTGTTAATATTTCTAACACAGATGTAGAACTAGTGCACTCCATCATCACTTGTGCTGGTTTTTGAGCTGCTTGCTATCAACTATCCGTGCAATTCTACAGGATTTTTGTAGTTCCCAAAAAAGAATTTCATAATTGGATTTGTCAGACCCATAGGGTAGTTTTCCCATGTGTGCAGCTTAATCTGATGAAATATTTTTGTCAGGTTTCATTCTGGGGATTGTCCTGAGCTGCAGAGTACCAGAAGGTCGCCCCCTGCTGTTCTTCTTTAGTTTAAGCTTTGGGCTGCTGTTCGGAGCTCTGATGCTCCATGCTGGATTAAAGCAGCTGGGAATTGACCTCTCCTGGTGAGTTACTCTATTACATTAATGTTTAATCAGTGAGTCTGATCAGTATATATTGTGATAATATAAAGGGACTTCCTTCCATGACCGGTCATGTTTTTGATTCAACAGGTCTATTGCTTTGGCCAAGAAATGGTGCAGCCATGCAGAATGGATTCGTTTAGACACAGCCCCATTCTCCTCTCTCACCCGAGACTGTGGGGCCCTGTTGGGTTTGGGGCTAGCACAGTACTGGAAGCCTGGTGGATGGTCTCTACCTTGGGCTCCCAGAGCTTTGTCTATGGCTGTATCATCCATGGGTCTTTACCACGTGAATCGTCTACCGCTCCCAGTCCGACCACTGGGCCTTTTCTACAGCCTGTTCTTTGTCAAATTCGTCCTAGTGCCTCTGATCGTTATGGTACTTGTGCCTGGGCTGGTACACCTATTAACATTCAAAAAAAAGAAAGACTAGAAGAGTTCCTCCACACATGATGTGCACCTTAAACACCTCCCAAAACTGGAGTTTCCTTCAGAGTTTGTATAAACACATTTAATGTTCGCTGCGTTTCAGAACCATTTTGATGGGTATGGGTTAAGTTTAATTTTCACGTCTTAAAATTCACTAAACAATGGCCTTTTATCCAGTCTGTGACCTGTGTTTTTCCTCTTATTTGATGATTTTAAAAGTGCCGGTATTGAGACATTGTGGCGTAAAGTATGTCTCTAGTGAATCTAGTGCAATCATAAGTGTTGTAAATACTACAGTATTTTTGCTAAATATCGACTTTATTGGGAAAAGTGCAACTTTGTTTATGTGCATTTTGTGTTGTTTGAATCTTTACGAGTCAAAGATTGTTACCGAGGTTTAAAACCTCAGATTTGCGACTAGTGAAAGGCAAAGAATTTGAACATTGTGCAGATGTCTGATGCTCAGTTTTGTGTTATTGCTTTGTGACCGAAAAACTTGAAAGCTACATTCCTATGTTATTCCCAAATCAGTAAAAAAATAAATGATTGACATGCAGGGCGTGTTTCAGTTGGTAACCATTTATAAATATGTTCTCCTTTTTTCCAATACATATGTTCGACTGTACAGATTACAATCAGTTATCATGAGATAAAAACACATTCTTTTTTATTGTTTTTAATTAAACTTCACAGCGATCTGAAAGCTCACATTTACAGACAAGAGAACTCTGCTCAGCAAGCAAATATGTTAAAATAAAATAAAAAGAACTTTTTTGTCTGGCGTGGTTGAGGGAAAATGACAAGGATAAGTTCGGGGGATAGCAGTCTCCTCATCTTAATCCAAACGTTGTACCACACACACACACCAGAGACACTGCTATACATGTTTCTGCTTGAGGTCATGGAAAGAATAGAACATGCATCAGACTATTTACAGCGAACTAATATACACAGATAGCTTGAAACCATACACCCTCAAATAACCTCAACTTAAAAAGTCCTGTTTAAATTAAGTATAATACAGTTTATACCTTCATTTCTGTAAAGTTAAGTAGGGCTTCTCTCCAGTAGCAGGTGAAACTGAGGACAACTGTCTCCATTTATTCTTTATCAGACATCCAAAATAAAATGTTACAGACAAATAGTCTATAATCATTCCCACATATATAAATTACTTCAATATTTTCATTATTCATCATCTCTATGACTCAAACTCCAAATTACAGAGCTCCTGGATACTGAAATCTCAGGCTTTTGTTGTTGCAGTAGGTTCGATTTATTTAGAAGACGTGTGCCAGTGGACATAGTGTCAAAACCAGTGATTTAGAGTTAGAGGAATATATTTTTATGAGGTGGAGTTACTTAAGTATGATTTGCCTCTCTAAACAGACAAACTATCTAACAAACCTGAACTGGACAGAGTGAAATATCTGAGCCAATACATACCTCTTGTGCTAGAAAGTTTATATATCATCCCAGATTCTGAACATTGTCACTCACCACTGCATTGCAATTCACATAATAAGTGTCTGTCGTAGTCTGGTTAGCACTGATCAGCGATCTGACGGATCACACGCCCACTTTCACTTACTCCTAATGTAACAATCGTAACAACAAAGTAAGTAAAATACATAAAGTGCACCATTAGTTAAGACCTTGTCAGGCATTTTAGTGCAGAAGTGGCTGAATAAAAATGCATTATGATTTAAAAGAAATCATAAAAACAATGCAGAAGAAAGGGAAAGGTTGGTAACAGTGGTTGTGTATGCATTTGCTTGCTTTTAGTCGCTGAGTACTTTCCACCATCGCTCACACGGAGGAGGGACAGAGGCAAACTTTGATTTTGATTTTTCTGCCATTTGATAAAAGCACCCAACTGAGTGAAAGACAAGTTGCAGCCAAAATAATTTGCTATTATTGCCTGACAGACAATACATATTTAATTACTGTGATTATCGACTGATATAATTTAAAAGACGGTGAAGATTTGTTGCTCTTCTGCTTTCTCCTTAAACTCTTTTGGTTTGCCGATAGAGCAAAATATGTTGTGAAGATGTTGCTGGGGAAGTGGGAATGATAACTTTATCATTTTCTAACTAATCTATCAAAAAATAATCTGCAGGTTGACACATTCGCTTGCATTATATTATAGCAAAATTCTTTTTATTTTGACACAACAGAGGTAACTTCATCAGTCAAAGTTTGTCTGTGTCCCTTGTCCACCGGTCGGTTTTCCACATCCGTATGACTTGCAGTGTGACACAGAGGCAGGGTTAACAGAATAAAATTCAAAATGCAAACTATGTTTTGTTTTCTTTTTATGTACAATATATAACTTAATTATAAATATTGTCATTTTTCTCTAAGTACTGAGTTGTTGAGCCATTTGTATTTTCTGAGCAATGTACAGTATTGAACATATAATATTGTATTACATAGAATAGAGCCTACTAGCAACCTTGGTTAAGAGCACACTTTGAAAGAACAGAAGATGGATACAGAGTCCACAAGTAGAGTCCGATGGGTAGTACTTTCACTCTTGGAGTCCCACCTGATGTGGTCACACGTGGGGACAATGTGCCACGTGTCGGAAGTGATCTGGTCTCTGATTTAGATTAGAACTTGCGATCCTCCTGTTATCCTACCTGTTTGCAGATTATGATATTGAAAGAATCACTTCTCATCGTTATGTTTTTCATATAAGATAATGTCTAATACCCTAAAGTGTGTTTGTTGGCTTTGTGGTTTTCTTTCTCTAGTGAGTTCGTTGAGATGAGTTCGTCCATGACACACACACACCCCATCACATCTTCTGTCGAGCTAAATATTTTTTACTCTCTCAGTTCCACTAACAAGCCCAGTCCAACCATCCAATCACAGACAGGCCATCACACATTCGACTCCACAAATGGTCTCTTTGGTTTGATGGGGGAGGTGGGGCCTTGGGTCCGGGAGTCACGCGAGAGCTGTCGGTACATGTTGTCCTGGTAGGCCTGTGCCACGGGCAGAGTCCTCGCCACCTTCACGTCTGGGTAGGTGGGCACCTGGCTGACCCGTTCCAGGATGTCCCCACTGCCACGGGAGCCATTGGCCAGCTTTCCCAGAGAGGGGGGCTGAGTCTGGGAGTAGTAATCCTCTTCTAACAGATGTCCGTTTTGGGCGTTGTTGGTCTTGTTGTAGTAGGCGATATTACCCAGTGAGGCGGGGGGACTGTAGGTGGAACCTTGCTGGACCAGCTGACCGGGGGAGGTGGGGCTGATGGCAGAGTCCATAGATGTCATTGCCCTGGACCGTGAGGGCTGATGCAGGTACTGCTGAGTCCGAGCCGTCTTGTCTATGATCCCCATAAAAGGCGTATTGCGGGAGCGAGTGGTCTCTCCCTGATACAACCCCCCACCACCCTGGGAGGGAGAGATGGGAGAGATGTCATCACAGGTGCGCTCGTATGTGGCTTGTAAGGGAATCTCCATCTGCTGAATGGAAGAGGAAGGCCTGAAACCCGGGGCTAAATTCGAGGTGGATCCAGTTGAGATGTTGTTGCTGGAAGGTGAGAATCGAAGGCCTACACTCTGAGAATGGATGAGAGGCCTAGGGGTGGGCACATGCTGCTTCATTTCAGTAGTATTGGCACTCACAGGGCGTCTAACCATATGGGGGATCTCGGGAGAGCCCAGCTGGCAGGGGGGCATAGCATTGGCACGCTCAAGAACGTGTTCAGAGACTGGGTAGTAGGCGGCTGACTGGCTGCGGCTTATCTGAGGTGTCTGGCTGTAACGGATGCCCCCCGGGCCCCCACTGCTGGCGCGGTAGGCAGAGGAGGGGCGCTGGGGTAGCTCATCCTTCAACAGGCTCGACTCCATAACCCCTCCTCGGCCGCCGTGCTGACAGAGGGCCCCAGAACTGAGGCTGGCCTGGACTTGGGACATTGACCGTCCATCCAGTGAGGGTTGGTACACCAAGCGGCTCTCTACATCCACCGAACCCCCTTGATAGCGACCACCCATGGAGTGGCCCATCTGGCCACCATAACTACTATTTCCCATTACGTTGCTGGGCTGGTTTGTGCGGACTATTTGGGCTATGGAAGGCTGCAGACGGAGGCCTTGGGCTTGGTGGTGTTGTGAGGATAAAGAGGGCTGCGAACTCAGCTGGAAAGAACGTTGGCTGCTCATCTTGGAGAGGGGAGATTTGGGTCTTCCAGGAAGCTGCTCTGTCTGATAGCGCACAGGTGACCCAGACTGAGACCTGTACAGACAAACACTTTCTAACGGTGGACTGGCTCTATACTGAGCAGCCCGACGTAAAGGGGAAGGTGGTGGGCTCTGGTGATCCATCCCCTGACCCCCGGTACCCATAGGAGGTGGGCTGAAGCGGTAGGATGGCTGGTGTACTGGGGAGGTGTGAGGGGGACTGTGTCTGTAATGGGAGTTCTGATGTGTTGGAGAGAGGGAGGGTGACGTGGGCTGGTAGGAGCCCCGAGTTGGGGAGGACATGGAGGAAGAGGTGGGGTGGTATTCATAGGGCTGGCCCATGGGTGAGCCTCCAGCCAAGTAAATCTGATCTGGATGTGTGGGGGAGAGGGGTGGACTCTGAATTATAGGAAGGCTGGAGGGATTTGAGAGGGACTCGGGTGGGGGCAGACCCATCGACATGGCTTCCAGCTCCTGCTCCAGGTAGTCCTCATCCTCAAACAAGTCCTGTACGGGCTCCATGTCTTCCAGACGGGGCTCTGGTGGAGGGGGGAGAGGCATGGACAGAGACAGGGACTCCTCCTCTTCTGGGGGAGGTGTAGGAGGGGGTGAGGGAGGAGGCTCCAGCTCCAGGTCCTGCTGCTGGTGCTCCTCCTGGTTAAGTTGGTGGCATTCCTCTTCCACCCTCTGGAGCAGCCGCTGGATTTCTCTGTTATTGGGGCACTGCTTTATGGCTTCATTCAGGTCCTCTAAGGCTTCAGGAAATTGTCTAAAATAATAGAAAATAAATAAATAAATAAATAAAGCAAATTACACAAAACTGTAAAATCTGGGGGAAGAATATAGAGATCCTTTAAAAAGGAAGACCACGGAGAAAGGGGTAAGGAAAAAGGAAAGCATTCTTCTGATCTGTACAAGGATAAAAATGAGTGTACCTGCTGCTACGCTTGGCGCGTGCCCTGGCGTAGTATGCCTCATAAGATTTTGGTTTCAGTTCGAGCGCTTTAGTAGCAAATTCCTCAGCCATCCCAAAGTCCTGGAGAGATTAAGCACAGGAGAAGAATAATGAACACTACAGAACAGTGAGAGAAATTGACATGTGGCCAATAGTATCATTAACCATCATAGGCTTTAGTAACATCCTTCAGTTTTAACAATTTAGTGTTTTTCACTGTTGCTGCTTTTCTGCTGACTTACGTTCATTTTCCTTCGACATCGGGACAGGTTGAGGAAGAGCGATACTTTGAGTTCCCTGAATGTCTTAAGGTCCTCGCTGAAGCCTTCGCGTGGAAACTTTTTGAGAGCGTACTGATAACGCTGTGCAGCCTCCTTCACCTTCCCCTTCTGTTGGACAAATACAAAAAGATACATCTGGCTTATCCTTCATTTATGATATATATACACACACACACACACACACAAACACATATATATACACAAACAAAATCAAAAACAGACACACACACACACACACACGACACACACACACACACACACACACACACCACACACACACACACACACACACACACACACAACGATGCCTGACTATTACCACACTATATATTAGGGGTGGGGGGAAAATCGATACTGTGTAGTATCGTGATATTTTGTTTGCTAATAATGTATCGATACAGGGACAGCAGAAATCGATATTTTGTTACAAAAAAGTTTTTGTGGCTGAACTGACTTCAGAGCATGTTGATCCTTTTTCTGAGCAAGAATCCTGACATTCCTTCACTGTCCAAATGTGTTTAACTTGTTTTTTGGCAGCAATAAACATGACAGTTTACTTATTTTAATTTAAGACATGTTTTATTTTAATTAAGTTTAAAACTTTTTTTATTTAATGTAAAATTATATTTTGTTTTAATTTACTTTCAAATTCTTCAGTTGCTGAAGGGGCTGCATAGTTTTCATAAATTTCATAGTTCAGAATAGCTATAATTGTACCAGATGGTTGCATTCAGTTAAGTTGGACTAGACTGTAATACAAACCGTTCAGTTTGTCAACAATAAAACTGACTGAAATGAGAGAAAGACTGAGTGTGAGACTTTGATATTAGATAAAATGAATATTGATAAAGTTTACCTTTATGTACAGAATCTGAATATCGCAAAATATTTTTAAAAATTGCAATAATATTGTATTGTGCGTTAAGTATTGTGATAATGTCATATCGTGAGTTGTATGGTGATTCCCACCTCTATTTGACATGTTGTGAAATTTCCTAGTATATTTATAATTCAAAATCTAATTCAACAGATTTTATTTTATAACACCCAGCACGCCCCTGCGGGCGGTTTATCCTTCGAAGCTCGGGTCCTCACCAGAGGCCTGGGAGCTTGAGGGTCCTGCGCAGTATCTTAGCTGTTCCCAGGACTGCGCTCTTCTGGACAGAGATCTCCGATGTTATTCCGGGATCTGCTGGAGCCACTCGCCTAGCTGTGGGATCCCCTACATGTAGCCCCTTCCGCCGGGGTTACTTGCGTAGTAGCATTCCAACAACGCCCTGTTTTCTCTCTTGCCCACCGATGCCTTCTTGTTCCAGTAGCCCACTTTTCGTCAGGGTGCCCTGGTTCCTCAACACCTGACGCGGACCTTGTTGATCCGGGCGACGTCCGAGCCGGCATGCCTTCATATTTATCTGTCTCGCTCATGTCTGCGGTAGGCTCGCTTAGCATAGGTGACCAGGGTGACCTAAGGCTCTGAGTCTAACACGCTAGGTATCCACCTATAGAGTCTTACACGGGATCGATCTCAGACACGAGCCAGACTTGGCCATGGAAGAATGCAGGACTGATCTTAGAACTTTGACGATCGATCCTATTGTTCTAGACTCCAACCTGAGGGTTCATGGATCTGAATTAGTGATCTAAACCATCTTGTTGACATAGACTATCCATATATATATATATCACACATATATACATAATATATATATATATACACACATATATATACACACATATATATACACACATATATAACAATACACACACATATATACACACACAATATACAACACATATATATACACAATATATATACACATATATATATATATATATATATATAATATATATATATATATATATATATATACTAACACTATATATATACTAACACATACACATATATATATACACACATACACATATATATACACATATATATTAGGGGTGCAACGATACACAAAATTCACGGTTCGGTTCGATACTTTGGTGTCAGGTTCGATATTTTTTCGATACAAAATATTTTAACTCAAAAGTAGTTTTTAAATTTAATGTTGCTGAAACAAAAGAATAAAAAAATAAATAAATCTATCCGATCGAGAAATCGCTCATCTTTGGAAAAGACAGTTTATAACAGAGAAATGGCTCTTTCCAAAATAAAAGCTATACTATACGCTTCTTCGGTGGTATATTCTCTGCAGCATATTAAACATATCAGGTCCCCATAAGGAGAATCATGTGCTAACGGCTGTCTAAATGACTCAGGTGAAGTTTGTAGCATGCATGCTTGTTGTTTTTGTCTGCTTCCACTTGTCTTTGCACTAGGATGATGTCAGCGTAAATGTGCAGTCATATTCATTGTGTTCCCACTAGTGCTGTCAGCGTTAATCTCATTAAAATGATGTTAACGCCATAACGCGGCAAATCTCCGTTAACAAGTTACCGCGGATTGCTCCATGCGTGGGGCTGGACGGTGTCAACATGTTAACGAACTAACTGTGCTACGCACTAGTTCCCACCAATATAATTGAGCATTGCGTGGCACATCCGACATACTGTTTTACCTTTGTCCATCAGGGTCATACTTCACATGAAAACCAAAAGAGTTCCAAACGCCAGATCTGAATGAGGGTGGAGGAGGCTCAATTTCGGGTAGCGTTGAGGCAGTTGCCACGTTGCTACGAGCTTAGCTTCTGTCTCACTAGCTTGCGCTGCGCTCAGTGGATCTGCGCTCGACAGTACAGCCTAGGCGGAGTAGTCGAACGCAGATCCTCTGAGCTCTCAACACAGACAGCATCGTCAGAAGAAAAGTTGATAAAATAAATTAAAAATTTTGTATTGTTCATACACATGCTTACCAAACCGAAAGCACTGTATCGAACGGTTCAATACCGATACATGTATTGTTGAACCCCTAATATATATATATACATATATATACACACACACACATATATTTACTTATTTCTTCAGCACTTATCCACCTCAGGGCACACTATTGCGATATTAATATATTCTAGCGATAATGGGATGATAGCACACATTACATTCATTCCTACAGACAACTTCTAATCACTAATTAACCTACCAAGCATGTATTTGGACTGTGCAAAGAAGTACCCACACAGGATAACATGAAAACTTCATATTCTTCAGATATTTGATGTTTCAGCTGGTAAGCATTTATTTTCCACCCAATACATGATTACAATCAGTTATTTTGAATCAGGAACTTTCTTGTATGGAGCCAGCTGGACTAATCACTGCATCCAAATTCCAAAATCATTTTTTCCAAGTACTGTTGCAGTGCTATTCATCCATCTGGATGGTTTTGTTGTGAATTGCCAAGTTTTGTAGAATAGACAGAATAGAAGATTTCTACCTTCTTAAAATACATTTAGTTTCTTTCCAAAAACCAAACGACAAATAAATAAATTGCATCAAATCAAATCGTGTAATACATTTTGGTGTAAGCTGTTTTATGTAGGAACTATTTTCTTTTTAATAAACTACAATGATCAGCCAGAAGAAGCATGCAGCTAGCCGGCATTACAGTCAAGCATCTGAGCGGTTTCCCCAAACAAAACTGCTCTCGATTTATTTTGAGAAACTGATTTCTGGAAAGAGACATTTCTGCTAAGTTATTTTTTTAGCATTGTTTCCACTTTTAGCACCGTAAGCTGGGTCCTCTTTAATTCCATTTATTTTAAGTGAAAGAAAAGATCATTACAGCAAATAGCCAATGCAAATTTTCCCCGACATGATCAGGAGTTGAAATGGTAAATGGCCTGTATTTATATAGCGCTTTACTAGTCCCTAAGGACCCCAAAGCGCTTTACACATCCAGTCATCCACCCATTCACACACTGGTGATTGCAAGCTACATTGTAGCCACAGCCACCCTGGGGCGCACTGACAGAAGCGAGGCTGCCGGACACTGGCGCCACCGGGCCCTCTGACCACCACCAGTAGGCAACGGGTGAAGTGTCTTGCCCAAGGACACAACGATCGAGACTGTCCAAGCCGGGGCTCGAACCGGCAACCTTCCGATTACAAGGCGAACTCCCAACTCTTGAGCCAAGATCTTTATGAAGAACCATAAAGAGCACGCAGGCACTTCATCTTCAATTCTAAACCAGATATTATGATGTCATCATTTTTCCCAACCACCTAAAAAGAGGTTTAAAATACCCACTTGTAACACCTTATGAGAACATAGTGTGATTTTAATTTCCCAATGATATGTATTTTATATCCACAAAACTTATGCCCAATATATTTTTGCACCATAATATTCTCTAGCGACTACATCACAGGCTAAAATAGTCCATTTGTACCGTTTAAGCACCTATAACACATTAGAAAATACTGGTGGGCTACCCCTCACCCTCCAAGCAGATGGATCTATGATATTAATTTGAAAATCCAAGATGGCATCTTTCTCAAGTTATCGCATTCACAGTATTTTCAGAAAACTCTGTGACCTTGACACTCAAGTCAAGGTCACAGACAGTCAAACACACCTATGATGTTTGAGAAGATGTATCTATAGTATTCCTTTGAAACTCCTACGTCATTTCATTCTCGTGTTCACAAAGATGGGGGATAGGCATGTACTAGCTTCCAAAATTGGGCAACGTGCACCAAAACAATCTAGATGGATAAATTGCAAAATATCTAATTAGCCATATAAATTCATTTGTGGACAAACACTACTGAGATCTTATTTAAATAATGTCTTTGGCTTTATGAATATTCTAATATGGATATGATTTATAGCCAGATATGCGACACAAAGATCAGAATTTTTCAATGGGAGTTTATGACTTTACCAAAAAGGCATCTTTAAACTTGCATATAAAGGATATCCATAACCCATCTTTCATTCACAGTATGAAATCTGAGCTGCTGAGTGCACAGCCTGTTCTCTGACCTTGTAGAAACTGTCTCCTTCCTCGATGAGTTTGCTGAGTAAGATGATCATGATGTCGGGTTTGGAGGTGGCCATAGCCCACGTGGCTGGACCTGTGTGACAAAGGGGGGAGCAGATGAAAGAAAGACACGCAGTAATAAGCAGAGAGAAGGAGCAGGAGGAGAAAGAGGAGAGGAGCGACTGGGAGTCACAGTACACACAACAATAATAACAGGAATGAGGACAACAGTCAAAATGGAGGAATGGAAGAGAAAAGACAGGCAATCCACTGCAGAGGAAAGATTACGAAAAAATAAATAAAAAACTATCCTGACACCTCGAGAGCACTGTCACCATCGTGACATCATGCCTGGGTCAAATGCTATTTGCCAATCATTTTTTAAAAGTGCTTATTTGTCGTACAAAAATTAGCATTGTCATTGTTGTGAAAAGTGGCTTTTTATTTTTATTTTTTTTAACAATTAATTATATAATATCTGCAAATATGTTTTGGCCCAGGCAACCTAGTGTAGATGTGTATACAGAGAAATTAAATCAAAGCATACTGTCATGACTTTCTACTAAGACACAGTTTCTGTCTTGTTAAGAAGTGCAGGTGTACAGTAATTCACAGACGTGATTAAAAAGCAAGAAAATCAAACGGGGGAAAAAAAACTAACAGGGGAAAAAAATGATTGAGAAATCAAACACAATCCCTTGACTGAAACGGTCTTTGTTGTATCTGCGCAACAGCAATCCTTGACACATGTGCACACACCACAGAGATGAAAAGGAGGAGGATTTAGCACAAGGAGACACAGGGGCAGTTACGGGAAAAACAAAAGAGGCAAGCAGGAGGGATAAAACGGGGCTCTGCAGGCGTAAGCTGTCCCCTGAACTGGTGGTGAGGGTGGGAATGCTGCTGCCTGGCCTAGCTGACACTGACAAAACGTCTGGAGGATGGTTTATCACTGCAGTCTGTGGTGGCGGTGGCACAGAGGTATTACAAATACATGCAGTGACGCTAAATCACTACCACGCAAGAGTTACTGTGGGCTTCCGTCATGCATCTGTGGGATGGAGGGTCAACACCTTGATACGACGTCACAGGCTGGAGGCTGGGCATGCTGTCATTAACCACTTCAACGTTAGCATCTACCTCTAGGCAATCCCGACTGCGTCTCTGTCAGTGCTAATACCTTTGCATGTTATTATTTGTCAGTTTGGGAAGGTTTTTGGTAGCTAAGCTCGCCTGCCGACACTTAGGACGACACAGACAACACAGAGAGAGGAGATAGAGCTGTCAAAATGCCTGGTAGGGTGAGAAGTCGACAGCCTTGGCTTTACCTCGGGGCCGACTGGGCAGCGTCTGACATCCTGGGGCCGGAGAGAGAGGCGGGGGGATAGGAGTAAGAGGGGAAGAGGAGGGAGGTCATGAGCAAGAGATGGAGTGTAAGTAGGAAGGGGAGGGCAGGGTTGCAGGGAAACAGGGGTGTAGGAGTGCGTAGGAATGAGAGGAAAGAAAGAGATAGAAACAGCAGGAGGGTGAAAGAGAAGAGAGGTGATGATGGTGGAGGAGGAAGAGAAGTGAGAAAAGGAATACAAGCAGCAGTGAGAAGCGGAGATAAGTGCCTCAGCAAAAAGATACAAAAGAAAAAAACAAAAAGAAACCACCGCAAGCGCTAATAACAACCTGTCTCTGAGCAACCGCAGAGGAATCGAGAGAGAGGACGTGATTGTGAGAGAAACAGGGAGATAGCGTGAGCGATAGAGACAAACAGAGGCGCTGAGAGAACATGACAGAGAGAGAGAAAGCAAAACAACACAACAGCAACAGTAGTACAATAAAAAGAAACACATCAGTGCCATAAATAGCTGTGGAGAAGCAGCACCAGGGGGGTGGGATGGCATACAGTAGCAGGAAGTTGTTTATGCTACATGGAGACACAAACCTGAATCCATGGCTTATTACACTGGAGTACTACAGTGCTCTATAATGACCAGCAGGAAGTGTGTACACAATCATCTTGTGAATTCTCCTTTTATAGTCTTTCATGCAGCTCATGCTTAAACGCCGATGCATGACCTTTTCAGCCAAAATACAATCTCCAATTGTATCTTATTTCACAGCAGGCAAATAATGCTGTTATGTGGCGCTACAGAACAAAGGTGCTGCACTTAAGAGTCCCTCGTCCGTTTGCTAAATAATAGGTTCTTTAATTCTGTCAACTTGCTCTTACCTATCTTGGCTCCTTTCTTTAGCAGGGCGACTACCACGGACGTGTTTCTGCAGCCCACTGCTCTGTCCAGAGGACGCATCCCGCTGTAGTCTACGTGCTCTATCATGGCCCCATGGTCCACCAAGAACTGGACCTGGAGAGACAAAGAAAATGGAGTGAATGAGCGAAAAAGAGAAGGACAGAGAGACATATCATCCAGGATTCCAAAGCCTCTCTTGTACATTACGCCAACAAAGGAACAGTGATGAACCAGCAACGGGGGCCATGGTTGGCCAAGGAGTCTCTGATGCACGTGAGAAGTGAAGGCTGGTGTGGTCTGATCCAGCAAGACGAGTTACTGTAGGTCAAATTGCTGATAGTTATTATTATTATTATTATGTATGACCATTTGGGAGGTCTTTATCAGTAAAGGTAATGTTGTAGAACTTGTGAAAATATACTTAAAAGTCAAAATTTGGTGCTTTCCTTAAAATGTTTGAAATATGCCCAGTGGGGCCGGATTAGGGTCTTTGCCAGGCCCATTCTGGCCCCTTGGCCTTATGTTTGACACCTCTGTCTATAAAAAATAAATCATACTACTCTATAGCTTACCATAGAAATAGCTAAGCTAGTTACAAATTTGCTAAATCAATGTCAGCAATATAAAAACCTGCTCAGACACATACGAGCTACGTATGGGTGTCGTATATGCATTCCTTTGGTTTCCACATTAGCTACATACCACTTCAGAGTCGCCGTAGAAGGCAGCCAGGTCGAGGGGCGTGCGTCCGTTCTTGTCCGCGTGGTCAGTGGCGGCTCCGCTCTCCACCAGGCAGCGGACAACAGGTAAATGGCCTTTCAGACACGCCCAGCTCAGAGCAGTTAGACCCTCCTTATCCATCAATGACAGGGAGGCTCCTGGGACAGGAAACAGTATTTTTGTACTCCATCTCAGAGTAATCTCCATCTGTGGTTGGCTGGTTTGAATTTGTGTGTCTCTGTTTTTTTAATAACTAACTGCTGTATTACTTTTGATTGATTTTGTAAATTTGCCATTGATTTCATTTGGATCCAATTACAGTAAACATAATTTGAAAACCGTAATTAGGTTCAGTTTTATTAGTGCAGTCAGTATTCTTGTGTTGTAATCTCAAATCAATTTGAGGCAAATATATTTGCTTTGAATCTTTTCCATTTTAAGGGGATTTTCTTTTATCCTTCGCTGGCTCCTGTGACCTGTCAAATCTGATTCTCCTGCCATCCATCATGTCTGACTTTGATATACAACTTTGTGTTTGCACCCAGTCCAAATACAGAAACATTTAGCAGTGCTAGCATGACCATCAGGCAAATACCGACACATATTTCTTCCCTTCACTATTTGGGTTCAGAAGATCTGTTGAGAGATGTGCACAAACACTTCCCAACAACAATTACAATGTTGTATCGGTTTCCTGCTGTGACAGAAGTATTTTTTTAGCTAAATACATTGACCTGACTGAGTTTCAATTTGCTTTCAAGTTCTTTTCTTTATTCACCTTGAACTAGTAAAAACTCAACAGTTCCCAGGTGTCCTTCTGAGGCAGCCATCATCAGAGGTGTACGACCCTGCTTGTCAGCCAGGTTCACATCTGCTCCATGTGTAAGTAAAAGGTCCACTATCTGCAACACCCAATGCAACATCAAAGAGATAAGTTAACACGAAAACTGCAGCTAGAAATTCATTTTTAAAACTATTACTCTGACAGTTAGATTAGGCAACAGCAGGGAAAATTAAGCTTTTCCCAAAGCCTAATGAGATGCATCCAAATTTTTCATTTTTTTGCAAAGCAAAATATATTCATTTAGCAAATAGGATCAGGTGGCCACTGACCTGCCAGTGTCCCTGCCGGACGGCGCTGAACAGTGGGACGATGCCTCGCCTGTTGGGCTGAGCCACAGCTGCACCCTGCTCCAGTAACAGACGGCAAACCTCCAGCTTCCCACGACCAGAGGCTGCAGTTAGAGCTGAATGCACAGATACACAACCGTGTGATGTTATGGCTAGTTAGGAGCACAAAATTAGCATATTATCATCTGCTCATTTCCAACTCCATACTTTTTTGCATAATTGCATATCTTCGTTTTTTAGTAAGTCAAAAGAATCCTTATTAATCTCATGCTGGGACTTGAGCCCCTAATTCATCCTCTGTCTGAAGTAAGCCATTTGAACGCCTTTCCCTTTCACTTTATTCTAATTTGAATAACAGACTTGAGAGACCGCTGAGCCCGATGACCATATTAAGGATATCCTCTCTCTGTGAGAAAGAGAGTTTAGACCAGTATGAAGCTCGAGCTTTAGGTTCATAGAGATTACACTTACACATACTGACTTGATTATTGCTTTAATGTACATAAGACGCAGGTACTTTAAGTGATGAGGAGAGGAGAGATGTAATTGAAATCATTTCAGCAGACTGAATCAGAGCGACAGCAGACCTGGTAGTGTGAGCCCAGCTTTAACCTACTTGTTCTTTGCTGGAGAAACATTTAGGTATATCATAAACTCTAAGTGTCAATATGCATAGTCTCCCTCAGGCTGTTAACATACTTCCACTTGACCTATCTAGTAACACTGGGATTGGAAATCATGTGCCAGAACAGCTGTTACCCTTTTGAACCCTTATAAACAATGAAAGCAGAGCTGAATGACTCCCCCTCTTCAACAGTGAGAAGACAGTCGTTCCAAAACTGTAGCAGGGGCACTAAAGATTGCAATGAGGTTTTATAGCTCTAGGTTATAATGATACATTACATTTCTCAACATCCTGCAATCAGACTAGTCATTTCTAAGCACCCTAGAGCTCAGTCAAAGCCCCCCTCCTCTCCCCTGTGTGGGCCCAGCCCTGTCTATGCTCCAATGACACCACTGCACTGTCATCAGCGTCTGACGCAGCAGCAGCCAGCAGCAGACACACAAGAAACATCTCCCACATCCGCACTGCAGCGCTCTGCCTCGCAGTGAAAAACCCTCTCACAGAAACTCCATCAGTCTGAACTTTATGGGGAAAAAACGATGATACATCTTTGCATTTGCACAGGGGATTTAACATGAGCATTCACAGTCATCTGTTATTCTGAACTGGTGGTTTTAGATGCATAATGCTCAGTTACAGTATGGATTCCCACCTGTCTCTCCCCACAGGGTGTCAAAGTTATTGATCTGAGCCCGCTCCACCTCCTCTTCATCTTTCTCTGGCAGGTCCAGCAGGTAAGACACGATCTGATGGAGAACAGGATTCAAGATGGCACTGATTAATGTCCAAGTTTCCTCTTACAGAGCAAAATCTACTACCCTTTAAATCTGCTGTAATCTGATCTGAGAGACAGGATTGTACACAAGTCATCAGCAACAGTGCTGACAACCAGATCTCTGCCAGTCAACTGCAGAATATATTTATATTACAGTGAGCTGACATTAGGAATCGCATTACATTTACCATCCAGCTTAACTTCATATAATTCATATATTTAAAAATGTCCAAAGTGCTTTTTTCTCCAAACCCTACAGCAGGTACGTGTGATTAACAGCTGGTAGTTACACACAAACATACCAGATAGGCCAATTATCAGCAATCATCACGCCCATGTTTCAGTGACACATTGTGTAACCTATTGTATGTTTATCCAATTATCCAGTTTTAAATATGAAAACTGTTCTGCTGATTAAATAGGCACATTTGGACAGTTGAGTATTCGGAGCATCATTTTCTTGTCCCTCTTAAAAAGACCAAAAGCCTCTTTATTCTGAATCTAATTAAGTTCTCAGAAATGAACCGCATTTCAGTTCTCATACAGCGGTCTGTACTACTCCCCTCCCAAAACAGAAAGAAGTGGAAGACATCGCTGCATAACTGAGCGAGAGGATAGGAACATCACAATCTGAGAAATAAACTCCTAACAGGCCTCAGCTGGCAGCTTGATTAACTTTGTGGTGGTTTGGGAAGGGAGTAGCACATCCTGTTGTGTGAAAACAAAGTCTCAGAAGAAAATTATTCCTAAGGGGACAGCAAACCTATAAAAACTGAACTTGTACTCTGAAATCTGAATTTTGAGCTGAGCTAACATGATCAGCTGGAATTTTAACACCATAAAACTGTCAATGGGGTTGAAAAACAAACAAAAAACAGGAGTGATGTTTGAAAAAGTATATCTGTGGCTAGTGTATCAAAAAGCAAATGAATGAATGAATGAATAGCGACGAGTGACTGCATTGTTCACCATTTACAACATTTCTGATTAATATAATGCTAATAGCCTTACTTTAAAAAATAGTGGCATTTCTAAGTGACTTCAAATTTGTAAAAGTTAATGTAACCTTCCTTTTCTTCCCCCAACAAGTGATGACTACAGAGAGCATCTTTAACAGATGGCTTACACAGCAGAACAAGCCTCAATGAGAAATTCTATAGTTATTGCTTCTTTTACAGGGTTACTAAATCTGATTTACCACCACCATTGGTGTGAATGTTGTACACGAAGCCACAAAAATGGTGCAATAACAAGTACTTCTAGCATTTTATGTCACTTTTTTTTATTACAACTTAATACAGAGACTCAACAAAATGAAAATAGTCAATAATAGCAATGAGCTCAAAGGAACTGAACAGCAGTGGTATTCAATTAAAATTTAAGGCGGTCCAGTTAGGCTCCAGAACATCAAAGTTCCATATGCATTATAATTTAATGCAGCAGGCTAAAAGTTTGATCAGTGTCTGTATATAGTCAACAACTGACTGTCAAGTATAACTTATTAAAAGTGTTTCAAAGATATTTATTATTACATTTCACAATGTCCTGGAGGACACTCTGATAATAAAATAATAAAAATGTGTTAACGCTTGTTTTCAAAAATGAAAAAAAAAAAAAATACAAATAAAGTACTTAATTAAAGAAGTTAAATAACAAAAACATGTAGTTTGAGATTCCTGTTTTCCTTAAGTACGATTCTCATGTAAACCATCTCAGCTTTAAGCCTTTCCCTCTGTTTGTTTCCCTGATTTATGCATGGTTTAGACTTATGCAGGAAACCTACACTATAACTTCCAACATAACGAAACCTTTTAACCGCAACTTTCCACGTGACCTGGCGCACACATACCGAGACGTGTAACCACATGTCGGGTCAATGCAGTCCGCAACAACTTGAATGGCATGGAAGGTTGCAGCATTGGGTTCAGAAGGGTTACATTCAGTTACATCATGAGTTAGGACGTAGATTTCCTGCAGAAATCTAAATCATGCATTGATTGCAAGTCTAAATCTGTCTGTAGGTGACTAGGCTTGAGTACCCAGGTTTTAATCATCACGTTAAGATTTGAAGAACCATTTATGTAGCATAATAACCCAAATTCGTCCCCATTCATGTGTCCCTGCTGTACCTCTGTGTATCCCATACTGGCTGCAGCGATAAGAGCCTGCTGGACTGCGTGACTCTTGGTGAAGGTCGACTGTTGTTGAGTCTGCGGTGACTGCTGTTGCGACCCCATACTCCAGTCACACTGGATAAGATATTTCACGACCTCCATGTGGCCCCTGAGGGCTGCGTGAACCAGCGCGCACTGACCATTCTTATCCAAGTGGTCCACCTGGTAGCAGGATATAGATTTGATCAAAAACATGTTACATGGAAATCAGGCCAGTTTTTCCCCTTGCCATTTCCGTTCACAAACCTTCGCTCTCCTGCGGCAGAGTGCAGTCACAATTGTCATATGCCCGCCAGCAGCAGCGTAGCCCAGCGGCGTGAGGCCGCTTTCAGACTGTGCGTCAACAGAAGCGCCAAACTCAAGCAGCAAAGCCACCATGTCCATGTAGCCCAAATGGGAGTGGACACAGAGGATGGGGGCGTTGTTCAGCACCTCTGTACGGTAGTTCACATTGGCGCCGCCCAACATCAGCAGCCGGCTCACCTAAACAAATGCATTAAAGACAAAAATAAAGAAATATGAGGAAAAGCTACCACTGCAAACTATGACTTTGGGTATTCAAACCATCGCAGTCCAGAGAGAGGCAGATCTCTTTGAAGCATAGTCAGAGAAGTTTTCATTTTTTTAGTATCCAGAGTGTTTTTGAATATTCTCCTCTCAGCCGTGCTAGCACCTGTACCTTGATGTTTGGAGTGTAGAGGTTTCGGAGTGAAGAAAGAGCAGCTGAGAGACCCTCTGTGCTGTAGGATACCCACAGGCCTTGCAAGATGGATGAGGAAACTCCGACTTTCTTGCTGAGACCCTTGAAAAGAGAGAGACAGTGTGTAAATATTCATTACTGCAGAGCTAGACCACAGCTGCATGGGGGCGTGTATGTGTGTATCTATAGACGAGTGTGAGGACAAACAACAGTATACCTTGAAGATATGTGCTTTGAGGATGTGATGGCCCAGCTCAATCGTCTGCTGCCTGTTCAGCTTGTTCTCCAGCCGAGAGAACCAGAAGGCCAGAAGGGTGTGCCCACTCCTGTGGAGACAGAAAAACACTTTCAATACTTGAGACTGAGTCATCAGGTCATAACATTTTGTTATCTGTGGAGTTTTAATTATAATGCAGGAAAATAAAGTGTAAACAGAGACGTTTGCATTTAAAGATTCTGATTATGTGACACTATAGATGCAATTTTAAATATAATGAGAATACTGCCTGTGAATTCTTCACAGCTTTCTCCCCAAAAATCCAATAACCTGTTCACATGTTCCCCAAAATCCGGTTAATAAACCTCTGTTTTATTATGATTTTATTAAACCTTCTTACGATCATCTTCAGCAATCATGATGGGGAGAGTCTCTTTTCTCATGTCTGCCTGCCCCTTCTCACCTAGGGTCGCACAGGAATTTTGTTTTTTCCCCTTCTTCTCTCCAGATCAGCCACTCTCTGAAGGAGGGGTGAACAAACATCCTGGTGCCATCCCTCCTCTTCACAAGGAAGACCGACAAGTTATCTACACGCTGCTGGAAATCCTCCCAGTCCAGGGTGCCCTGTCACCACAAACATGGTCTCAATGTTAAAGATCGGAGATCAAAAGCATGCGTTTATCAACAGTTATGTTCTTAAGGATTTGCTGCCTAGATGACGTCGATATCAGTCAGGGAAGCAAACAATACTGCACAAATACCACCACAAATATGAGTAATAAGAGGATGATGTTTTAATGTTTAAAGACATGAAAATCTTCCTTCTATAATAGTATTTCAGCAATTTTGAAGTTTTTCAATATATTTGTATATTGAAACCCATTAAAGAAAACTAGTTATTTTCTGTCTACCCCTACTCAGAAGCCAGCAGTTTTTAATCAATCATCAACAATAAAAAGCATCAAAGCTGAATTTTATTTCCTCCTTGCCCCTTAACAGGATGTCTAGTTTTAATATCAACAAGAACACCGTTTTCTTCCACTGACGGCCTCACTAGAAGGTCCAAAGGTCTGAGGTGTTGTGTGTTTTGGAATAGCTTACCTGCAGCGAACCAGCGTTAATGGCCTGATATATCTGCTCATCATTCAGCGGGTGGAGCGAGGCCACAGCCACGTTGAGCAGGGGAAGCGCCCGTTCAAACGATGACTGTGTGGGGAAGCGCATGTTGCACTGCAGCAGGTATACCTCAGCCAGGTTGACTGGAACCACCTGAGGAAGGAAGGATGGAAGGAGGGACTCTGATTTGTAATGTTGATTTCCTCTGGATATAACCCTACACCACATGAATAATGGATCATGTTTGTACAGCCCATCTTCAACTATTCCACTTTCTCTTCCTTAGAGAGAAGAATGTGGATTCAGATATGTATCAGATGTCATTTTTTAATGTTTTTTTTAAGAAATAAAGTTTGGAAGCCTGTCTGAATACATGAAATTAAATGAATCTGGGGGCGTGAGATAAAATATTTCATAATGAAATACTACAACAAAACATTTCAAATGCATAATTTATGAAAGATGTGTTGTATTCAGACTGTCAAAAACAGAGTTATTTGAAACTACTTCTACACAATGCATGTCAGAGTGCAGGTAAACAAAAACAGCTCTCCAGCAGTGCATCTGCAAATAATAAGTGACGTGCATGCACAGACTTCATTACTTCTGAGGTCAGTGTCGGGTTAGGTATATTAGCATAAGTGTGAAAGCCATAACAAATTTATACCTTATAGCTGGAGCTTTTGAGGACAAGGTAGCCCTTCTCAATGAGGTCAAAGGTGAGTTTGAGGTACAGGTAGGATCCCTGGCTCAGGGCCTTGAGGTGGGTGCTGAGCTTGCCGAAGGTGGTGTTGTCCATCTTGCCATTGAGCGAGATGTTGTTCTGGATCTCCGGGCTGCTGTGGATGCGGTGCAGGATGTAGCCCTGCAGGTCCTGGTCTATGGCATCATTCTCCTCCAGGCTGTCCAGAGAGATTCGGTGAAAAGGCAGCGCGTTGGTGATCTCCTGGAAAGTCAGAATGATTTCAGTTAGGAAGTCATTTTTCATGACGTTGGTAGAACGATACTGTTAAACTGTAGATACTCACAAGTACAGGAACTCATATAGAGCTCAAAAATAAATAATAAGATGGTATGACGTTTACCTGTAGCGTGGTCCTGACTGTGACCACCAGTTTGAGCCAGGGAGGGAACTTATTGATGGTTTTGGTGAGGAAGGAGACAATGGTGTCTCCATAGTCTGGTTTGTGGAACTCAGCCTCGTTGAGGCCGTCAATGAGGATAATGAGATCCTCCTCAGAGTTAATCTTCCTCTCTGAAAAACACAGGGTGAAGGTTAGAGGAAGTTCAGGCAGGCCATGAAGTCAAGCTCAGCCCCAATTGCTGCAATCGAGTCCACATCACCTTATGGCGCAGCTAAAAAGCATGCTGCTTTAACCTGCCTACAGCTGCTGCTCCCTGTGCAAGCCACTTTGCAAACCTCCTCCACCCCAGTTTCTCCTTTCATCTGTGTCTTGCTGCTGTTCTCCTCAGCCCTGGCTTTCCATGTATGTATGAGGAAGTTTAACAGAGGTCCCAGAACAGAACCATTCTGCCAAAATATTCATTACTAAAGAAGGAAATGTAATTTTTTCTAGACTACAGTTGTCCTGACTGAAATATCTTCCCGAGCCCACAACACAACTGAAGATCAAGCACTAAGAAAGAAATTTGATATGGTAATAATTATACTGTGAGTACTTTGAGTATAAGGAAATTAATATTGAACCAATGTGTCAAGTCAGGGAATAAATTAGACTGTGAAAGGGCACAAAGTTTGAATTGTGAGAAAAATACTTTTAACTTGTTAAAAATTACAGCTCAATATGTAAATTATCAACACATTTAGACCTACAGAGAAAATTAAGTGAAAACATGTAATAAAAAGATGAACCTTTTTATGTATTATAAACAGCTCAGGACCTCAAACAGCTGAAGTGAAACTACTAATGTCTGAAAGGGAAAGATGGAGCTTACAGACATCTCAGATGTAGCTGCTCTAAACCTTAACAATATAATGTTGTCAAACACATAGAGCAGATCAAGTGCAATATGCATGTTTTCTCTGAATTGTAATGGTTACTATTTTAAACCACCTATCCCAGCCTTTCTTTATTCTGTCCTACCTTAAAGGCCCTGTCAAACCTGCCAGTTGTACTCCACTTGCCCAGTTTCCTAAAAAAAAATTGTTCATAGCATGCCAAGATAAGACATTTTTTTCCTGTTAATAGGTCTTTATGAATCACCTTGGTGGTGCAAAAATACTATTTCATGCCTGTCAAACTGTTATATTTGGCATTTTTCATAGATTCAACTAAAAAAACAGAGGAAAATCAGGTTTTTGTGACAGGCAACAAAGTGCCTAAAGATACAATTTAAAAAATTTTCTTTGCTAAGCTGTCTGTTTACTGCCTGTTTCCTTTGAGTTTGGTGCCCTTTTAATGCTTGATTTATAGGTCAGGGTTAAGTGGCTTAAAAATAAACATTGATCTGAAAACGATTCATGTACAAGGACTGGACTGAAAATGAATAAAAGCAGCCAATGTCCAAAGAACATTTTTGAAATGCCATCAAAAAACCTGGAGAACTATTGCTCAAGATCAACTGGAAGTAATATATAAAGAAACACATACTCAATTTCAACCACCTGTCCACTACTTTTACTTAATACTACACTTAAAGCTATTTATTACGTTTAGTGACAATTTTTTGCAATTTCAAACTGGTAGCTATAGTTTAAGTTAATAATCTTCCAGTGTTTTCCTTTTTTTTTCAGAATTATATTTTTCCCTCTTCTCCCTAGGTTAGTTGAGCTAATCTGTCCACATATGCAGAAATACTTGAGAAATACAAACTCTAAATGCTTCACCTTTGTAAAGTGCATCCAAAGGCTCCAGGACCCCTCTCCTAAAGGAGGCCAGGGGGTCCTGGACGCAGGACCGCAGACTCAAGATGCTCTGCAGGTGTGGCTCCCTCAGCAGCTGCTCCCTATAGGCGACTAGGTGCGGTGAGCGGCACAGGAGAGCCGCAACATTGTGCACAAATTCTGGCACCAGGCAGGTGTAGGCGTTATCTGCCTGGCAGTAGTGGTACGCCACCACCTGGGGGCGACAGAGAGTTGGGAGAAGATTGCAAGCCAGGTCATTTGGAGAATTGTAAAGGTGAACACTCCCCATTTCCCTCTGGTACTCCCAACCTTGAGCAACCTCTGGATATTGCAAACTCAAGATCGGTGTCAAGGAGCACTTGGGGACACATGACACACTTTTAGAAATAACACTTTTTTCAGGGCTCCGTCAGTGCAAAGCCAGCTTTCCCGGTGTACAACAGCTACAACTCATTTGGGATTGAGTCAACTTCATGGTGGATGATTGCAGCATAATGAAACATAATACTGCTCGTTTCGCTGTATGGTTTTAGCTATTAATAATTCATCGCTTCCGGCTGCCAAAAGAGACTGACTCTGAGTTAGTTCATGCATGCTCATGTGTGAGAAGACTGTTGTACGAAGGAGTCAAGTGTTAAACTGTCATAATTCACAGCTACGTACTTGAAACATGTTCAGATTAACTGATTAAGCAAATATAAGAATGAGTTTTAAAAGAAGAAAGTTATTTTTGCACAGGCACATGGTGAGATGGAAAATAGCAGAGGGCAGGTGAATTTTCTGAGAGGTTAGCCAGCTAAACAATAGCAGCAGGTGTGACCGAGCACTCCAGGGGACTAAGAGATCACAAAGAGCTTGAATTTTCAGAAGCGGTGGCAACGATCAGAGGGCAGTGAGAAAAAAGGAAGGGGGTAAAAAAAAAGAAGACTAATCAAAATGGAATGCTAATTTTTGGTCACAGTGGAATAAAGGGCTTTAAAACAAAAGGGGTGAAAAAGGGAGTGAGCTCAATTATTAATTCACAGAGTTAACACGATCTAATAGCCTGGCTGGGAAATGGCTTTCTGCAGGTATAAATATTTCATAAGGCTCCCTGGCAAAGTTGTTTTTTCTTTTTTAAACACATCTGCATAATGCATCAGGCTGGGACTGGGGATGCAGATGGCTACGCAGCAGGGGAAGGAGGGGGTACTGAGGTGCAACAGCAGACAGGAAGAAGAGCAGGAAAGAGAGCCGGCTTCACACATCACAAAGGGTTTACATCGCGGGCAGGTTAGAGGAAGTTAATGCTCAACATTTAAAAGCATTTACCACAACAAAGAGCCACACACGTAATTTGGAACGTTTCAAAAGGGCAAAGGCAAAGTCGCAGCTTATCTCCAGCACCTGTTTTTGAATTCTACCACCTCAGGACTAAGCCCCTTGTGAGTGCCTGCTGGTAGCAAGAAACTTTCTTTCAAAAGCTTGAAACTGCATAATTTCTGACAGAACATGAGCCATCTCTGCGCATGTACTTGGTAAAGGTATTTTCAAAAGAGCATGTCACTGGCTATCCTACTAACAATGTGAATTTAAGACATGAAAAGACAATTGTCTTATCAAATTAAGGAAATTTCAAGGCTAACCTTAAATCTTAGATGACCATTTAGATGATTGAATAGAATTTTTTCCCCCTCGGTAGTCAGATACGCTTTGCAAAATCCAAAACAATACAGAGGCATGCAAATTCTCTTGACACAATATTTGGCAACTGATTTTGCTGTGAAAATAAAAGTCGGGGGATATGGAAGTGCCAGGAGGTAGAAATACACATGAGTGGTTTGAGCTTGTGCACTTACACTGCCTTAATATACGGCAATCAAATAAGAGCATCAAATTTCATATTACAATCACTTCAAGCACACTTATTTGTGAAGCAAATGGTTGAAAAATAGATAATTTGCATTTGTAAAAGCACTCTACGAGAGGGGGGAAAAGTCAAAAACACACCAATCAGCTGTAGTGTTTTGATACTTTGAGACAAATGTTTAACCCGGATTCTTTTTCTGTGTTTTGTCTGTTTACTGCAGGCTGAAAAGTGAAGGTGTGTCCAGTACCTGAGATGCCAGCCTCCTCATGGCTTCCTCCTGACGTCGCCTCATCTCTGGGGTCCCGGGACAGCTGCCTCCTCCAAGGGTGCCATGCGTAGGCTGGGGTTGGGTAAGAGGAAGCCCCTCTCCATCTGGACACAAGGCAGCCAAACACACTCAAGGGCAGCTCAAATATGTGAAATATTTTTACATAACGGCTGAAGACTCATTAAGATTTCCAAAGTACTGCAATTTTAAACTGGAAGTCAGCTTGGGTTTTTTTTTTTTGTGATTACTAAGATTGTGCAGTCAAAACCAGGCAAACCATATTTAAAATTAACATATGCCTACGTTTGGGTGAGGCCTGGGGGCTGTCTGAAGCAATCTGTCTCATGCGGGTGCCGTGGCAGCTGAGCGCCACCAAGCGAGAGATAATCGCCGTCTTGCCGAAGCCGATGTTGCCTACTATCACCACGCCCTGGTTGGTGCTGACGTTGGGGTTGTTGAGGTGGGCGTCGATCTCTTGGAAGAGCCATTCGCGGCCGGTGAAGACCGAGTCCATGGTGATGCTGGGCACCTCAAACAGCAGAGGTTTGAGGGCGATGTCTTGAGGCCGATAGGGAGCAAAACGCACTGCGGGGTTATAGAGAATGAGTTTGTGGTATTTCAGTGACAAGCTGTGTCGTTACTTTAATATTTTTGCAATAATAGTCCACCTTGTAGTTGCGTTAGTACAAGTAATAATATATTATACATCGTGCATGAACTCGATACAGGTGCATACAATGTATCCATTTGTATTAGTGCACAATTAGCTACACATTGGTGCACAATATGGCAGTAAATGCACCACTGATTTGATGTTTTGCACACTTATCCCTACAAGTTGTAGCTGGAGTAATCCACTTTCTGGAACACTAAAGGCAAGAAAATTTAACTTTAAAGACTTAAAGATGACAACTTTTTACTTCCCAGGAATTTATTATTCACACCATTTTATTGTCGATCTTCCCCACTTACCAGCCCATATTTTACAACAAAACAATCTTTGAGTTCACGCGGTTGTCAAAGATATTTTTTAAGAAGTCGAGGGAGTGACTGCTTTTAACAGTCATGGCCGACTGTTGATTCTACTCACTAGGGGGAGTAATTAAACTAAAGTCCTGCAGAGGTTGGGCATCTTTTCAGCACAACATATGGACCATTAAAGACTAATGAGGCTAAAATGAATCTGGTATGAACTTCAGAAGCTGTGTGATAAAAATCTGTGTAAAAATGTAGTCTGCTGCCTCTGAGTGTCATCTCCCAGGCCTCATCTTTTAAACTGGTTGGAGTTTTGAGAGTAAAAACACGCTCTTTTCTAGACGGTGTCACTCCTTTAAGTGTTATCTCAGCATTTGGGAGCTACGCCCGATTTCAAGCTTAGAGTTTTACGTGAATAATCCAAACGCTTTGCTGGTGAGAGTGTTGGAGCACATGTAGCGCATTAGCCAGCAAGCAGAGCGAGTTTGAGCAGAACACGCTGCCTGTTGCAGCAAATGAAAGTTGAAGTAACTTACGTGACTGCGATTGCCAGGCATGGGTGCTATTTGCAGAAGCTGGGACAAACAGCAAGCGAAAGACAGAGAGAAGAAGAAAGAGGGTAATGAGAGAGAAGCAAAAATAAGGCAGTGAGGACAGGAATGGAAACTGACAGCAGTGTGCAGTGTGTCAGAGCACAGGGTAAGGTGTAACTCAGTGGAGGGGGGGGGGAAGCAGCAGCATCAGCACATCATCATGTCAGAAATATGGGGAACCACCAGACCAGGGTCGATTACTAATTGAAATCCTTTGAATTACATTGAGCGCATTTCTCAGCATGTCTGGAGGGGAGGTTGGAGAGGGTTTGCACTTTTGGGAGAATCTAATTGGTTCCATTGCGCTGGGCGAGATCAATCAATCCCCATAAAAGTAATTGAATCCAGTTCGAGCAGTAATTCGACCCCGTGAAGAGAGACTCCAACCTCAACTCCACAGCCTATTTTGCTCAAATGTGCGCATGTGCATGTGTGTTGAAGCCCGTTAACTGCAATTTCACGTAAAATATTCCAGAATCTGAAGTTATTACAGGGAGCCTCAAACGAACTGTAAAAATCTGATTTTCACCTTGGTTTTCGTTTTGGGTTGTACGCTGGGGTAAAGTTTAATCAGATTCTTGCAGTATGCAGTGAGAAACAGCTGCTGGTCAGATAATAGCCAGTGCAGTAGTTCATTTCACACTCTGCAGCATAGTAGCCAAAAAAAAAAAAGCATGCTGTGAGTCAGAGCAGTAGAAACTATACATTAGGAGAAAGATGGTGAACGTGTACAGATTTCTTTCTTCGGTGTGTGCAGGTACAGTGCTGCAAATTATGCAGGGGGCAAGGAAGGAGTGAGCGTTGCATTAGAGCTGTATGTCTTTTCTAAAAGACTTCAGTTTGCTGATAATGAGCTGATATTGCTCTTAATGTCCTGTACCACACAGCACTTCAAAGTGCTGTTGCAAGCACTAGCCCTTTTTCCAGGAATGCTAATTATAATCGCAGAATCAAAAAGAAATGTGACGATTACGCTGAGAATATTCTGTCTTATACAATCAGCAGAAATGCAGATACATATGGAAGTGGGTAAAATGCTGCTCTACGTTTATACCAAATGAACGGCCAGCACTGCATTTTACTGCACTAAGCTGTGTGCCAGCTGCAGCCCAGTGTAATAAAAGACGTTTCATCCATATTCCCAGGTCAGATTATTTTAGTGCTAACTCAACAAACACACACAGAGGCAGACAGAAGCGACTCTGTGCTGATGTAAAATTCTTCCAGTTGGGTTTTACGCTAGGAAGGATGCGAAACTGGTGATCCGAAAGCCACCCAGTGTTGCAACTTACAATAGCTTAGATACCTCAGGTCAATGAAGTAGGAAGCTAAATACCCAGAGACTCAGTTTTAAGTGGTGCTAATCCAATTATCTTGGGGGTGACTGAACGCCAAACGTGCCCGTAAAGCTTCTTCCGTCCTTGTGGAATTACTAAGCGCAACCTCACACCATCCTCCAAATGGCAGAAACGATTACATCTCTTCATGCACGTTAAGTCGCACAGCCACCGCTGCTCCACTGTGTCAGGTATTTCAGGAAAACATGGCAGCCATGTTGTGAACAGGGGATAGGGGAGTTGTTTGGATGGTGAGAGCAAGTGTGTGTGCGCGTGTGCACGATTGAGAGGGATGGTTGGCAGTTACTCATAATCCTGCCCATAACACTCCACCTCAGGCAGCATTGAGCAAGGTATCACTCCACCTCCCCCCTCCTCCTCCTCGTCCTCCCCCTCTAACGCCAACCCTCCGTGGCCAGACGGAGTGAGAGTCTCAGACTTTTTAATTATTCACCAGGTGAGGATGACTCACAGTGACTGAACAGCCTTGAGAAGGAGGGAGAAAAAGAGGAGGAGGAAGATGAGAAGCAGAGGAGGAGGAAAGGAGAGGAGAGGAGAATGGGAGGTGGAGGACAGAAACAAGAAAAGAGGGGAGAGGAAAGGAGAGTGAAACTGGCACAACAGTGAAGGAAGAGGGGATATATTAGGGAAGGAGGATGATAAGCAGTTTAGATGATCACTGCTTGTTGCAAGGGGCTCTTGGGGAGTGTGGTGATGGGTTATCTCAGGTCAGGTGAACAACTTCCCAGCTTAAACTTAGTTTGTTGAAGGATTGTTTTTCTGTAACTCGAGTTATGTCTTATAGCAGTTGATGTAGAGCTACAGCTAAGCAAATACATGGCCAGAACAACAGGAACTTACATAATATTTGCTGGGGAAAAAAATCTGATCTTATGTAATTTGCAGAGCAAGCTTAGAGCAACATATTACACGTGGATGTGCCTATGGCTAATGCGTGATCTTAAAAATAACGTGGTAACCAAATGATCATTTCACACATACTATTTCCTTGTTGGCATAGCAATTACTTAACTTGTGTCTTAGAACCAAGCAAAGGAAAAAAAACTATGTCATTACGTTACATAACATGCAAAACCCCCTGAAGAACCCCAACACACACTTAAATATTACAAACCTAGATAGCTGGAGTCAAAATGCATTTATCAGATGCAGACTGCATAAATTATGACTTTGTACTCGGAGAGCAAATAACAGTATCTGAAGCTCCGAACAAGTTGGTGCACTGTCATCAAATCTAGACCATTATCTAACCACATTAACTAAAGCAGAAATGAGAACCACCTTTCTTCTTCAGTTGTGTTTACTGTAAATAAATGTGTACTGTAAACACCACCGTAGTTCTAATTAGTGGCCCTAAACTTTTCTAGACATCACCTGATGGAGGTGCATGTCAGCAAATGTTCAATGCAACTGGATCGGACGTCAGAAGATCTTTAACCTTCAGATCGTGCAACATGCCGATCTTTCCCGGCAGGATCTGCATGATATCTGACAGCACTTGGAGAGTGTAGGTAAAAGTCAGCTGTTTTCTGCAATCCAGGCAGCACCCTCACTTACACAAAGCTGAATAATTCTAGCAGAAGAAAATGTCTGAAGATGACAATTTCCAGCTGTGTGCCAACTGTGCGAAAAAACAAATGTGTGAAATAAGTTGGAAAACAAATTTTAGACCACCGTTTCACCGTTTTCACAACATGCATTTTGTTTGTTTTTTCTGACCTGCAGTGCTTTTGTATCCATATATAATGTTTGTTCTAAGTTCCCCCACTTCTGAACTCTACAGAATACTCTGTGAACAACAGAACTAGACGGCACTCTCCTACTGGTGCACAAAGCAAAACAAATAACTAATTAGCAAAGAATTAGCAGAAGTGAGTCTTTCCAGAACTCTCTATAATTAAAGCACTTTGAGGAGTTTCAAGAAGGAATTATTTTGTTTCAGCCTAATTAACGACTAAAGGAAGGATGCCACCGAGCAGAGTTGGGGAAGGAAGGGTGCCACCGAGCCGAGGTGGAGTACCACTAATGTTCACATCCTGTCACGCTGTTACAAATACGGATGCGTGCACACATGTGACATGAAACATCTCTAAAAAGGGGATTATTTTTTTAAATAACCAGGTCAATGCTGCTCAGTTTTTCAAAAGTAATCGCTATGAAGTTCATTCTAAAAGGCTGAATGAATGAATGCACATTTGTAGCTCGAGCGAGTACTTGTGTCATATGTTTGCTATAAGTGGGGCTTACTGGAAAGAAATTACCATGCTCAGGTTAATCAACAACAATAGATCTCTATGGCACAGATGAATGAACTGCATCATGCTTCATAGGTCATACTTGTTAGCGGCATCCATTTATTCTTTGCTTTGGTATTCTTGTGTCACTTGTTGACAGTAAGAAGAATACTGCACATTACAAACCTTATCCTTTAAATGTCTAATCAAATGCAGCGCTCAACTGAATTTCTAAGAGTTATTACTTACTTTTCACTCCTGTCAGGGAGTATATATATATAAAAATTTGAGTAATAAAATCATTTGGAGTTAAAAATATTTTATCAGCCAAAAGGTGCAACCATCAGCCTGTTCTGTGTATGCGAGCCGAGGTGAAAAGATGGTGAGGGGTGAAGGGATGGAGTGGAGCGACAAAGACAAGGAGAGAGAACGCAAGGATAAATGTGTGTGCAGTGTACAGTTATGTGAGAGTTTGCGGTGAAAAGATAAGGTGGGTGGTAAATCTTAGAGGTAGGCAGGCAGGAGCACAAGAAGGTCCATTACAGTCTGACTCACTCTCCTCAAAACAGCAGCACAGCTTGGGCCCTCGATGGCTGGCATCAAACGAAGCTTCGACAGAATCAACCACAGAGAGAGCTGCATCTGTCAGCTGGCTACCACCTGATCAATACTGTACATAACCAACAGTCTCCAGTAAGTCCAGATCCAGCAGCCTCTCATGCAAAATACCCAGCGAGCCTCTTTCTTAGATGTAGAATCTGTCTAAATGTTTGCATTTCACATCTATCATGTATGCACAAGTTTTGATCACAAAGAGCAGGGACCTGGTAATACAGCTAAGGTCCAGAAATATTTGGACAATGACACAATTTTGTAAGTTATCCTCTTATTTTAAATTCAGTGAGGCGATGTACAAAGTACCAGGATATGAGGAAGTGCAGACTTTCAGCTTTAGTTCAAGGGACTTCTTAAAGATTTTGCACTGTTTAGGAATTGCAGAGGCTCAAAATTAACTTGACAATTAACTGACAAAAATTTCCGTGGTCATGTGAGGCCTGTTCATTATTCTATTCATGTGTGAAGAATTACAAACCGGTACTATATAGTCAAAAATAAAGCAGGTCATCATTAGAAAAATCAACAATCTGGTCAGCAACACCAAAAGGCTTTCAAGACAACAGAATACAACTGAAGTGGATGATCAAATAATCTTTTCTTTGGTTCATCCTTAAGTCTGAGTTTTCCCTACTTCAAGTCTGGTTTCAATTTCAAGAATTATTTGAGGTAATTCGTCCCCACATAATCTTCTGGGGAAAACACTGTTCTTCAATTCTCTTTTCTCTCTCTCTCTCTGTCTCATTCTCTGTCTCTCCTGATGAAAGCAGAGGAGCAGAGCATTCAGGGAGGCACTGACACTGATCCAAGGAGGCAGAAAGCATGCTAGGATGCAGTCGTTTGGCTTGTAAACACACTTGGCTGCCCTTAGAGGAGGAAGGTTGAAACAAGTGGCTCTGGCAGTAACAGTGAGGCTTTGAGAGCAACTACTTCTTACCCAATGTCTCCTGTCTTTTCCCTTTTCCTTCATGTCCATGCCCCTCCTTCCCTTTCTCTTCCCTATAAAACCTCTTTGACTCTGTCGCCAGCCAGCTGCCCTTGAGCAGGGGAATCACATCGCCGCTCAGTCGAGCACAATCTCATCTAAGTGAGGTCTTAACAGGTGTTTAAAGCACACAGGGATGCATATCTGTGTTCGCTCGGATGGCAGAGGGCTGTCATTACAGCGCTCATTACTGGCTAAGTGATAGAGGAAGAAGGGCAAGGGGACACATAATGTGACATAAGGCCATTTGGCCATGTGGTAAGGAGGCTGCTCCATCACAGAGGCACTCGCTGCTTTCGAGACTTGAACAATGTGCAGTGAAGCGGACTCTGAATGTTAAGCACAGAGACAAATTTTATCTTAGTAGTGAGACAGTATGACAAAATGCTCATTGTGTGCGAAACGGAAGGACGACACGAGGACACAACAGACAACAGCCGGCGACATCCGGAGTTCACCACCAACAGCACAGCCGCACCACTGGTCTGTTATAAGAGCTTAGCGATACGTGCAGGCATTTGCATCTGAAAGACACCGCAGAGCGCAAACGAACCGTCACTGACTTTGATTTGAATTTTAAAAATAACTCGCTCGTCATGCAGCTTCGCCTTGCGAGATTTGTTGTTTGTGGATGAGAAACAGAACAGAACAGCGTCTCGATCGCTGCGTCTGAACTGTGGATGACGTGAAACAGCTGGCCGATCGGTGGAAAAAATTAAAACAAAACAAATTTACTGATCACAGAATCATCCGAGTCCTTGCAATGCTTCACTACAGTAAATGACTGCAATGGGTCAGTTTATAGCATAGTACATATACATAAAAGATGGGCGTAGCCTCCAGGTCTGAAAAGTGAAGCCTTAAACCTGCGTTCTTTCTAGTGACCAGCAGGGGGCGGATTCTGTGGTTATTTAGAAATCCATGAGAAAATGACTACTGCTCACTTCATTTATGGCCTTCGTAAACTTTTCCTGTTGAGATTGTTATTAAACCCAGATCTCTAATGTTACCTGGTACAGCACAGTGTTCATTTAATAGCTTATGGTCTCTGAGAGTAAAATAACCAATTAGGAAGGATATGATTCACCACTGCATGAGTGTGCACTCTGCTTGGTTTCTCCGTGAGATCCACACCTCACTGTCATATTCCGGTTATAAAAACAAAGATCACACAAATGCTCAAATCCAAACTAAATGTCCCCATACTGTTTAGAAAACAAACAAAAGAAATTAAAGAATTGGAGGATATTTTGTTGAAAACTATCAATACGTGGTGAACAGTCACCTACTGCCTGATTTGTACATAAAAATAGACGTTGTCATCACATATTGATGCAAAAATGGCACGAAAATTAAAGAGTCAAACAAAATGCTCAACGAAACCTAAGCACATGCCATACGGTATAAAAAAGATGGACATATACAGCATGGCATTTATTAATTTTTAACATTTAAGTGCTTCATTCGATGTTATAACAAACACCTTTTGTTTTTTAATTGTTCTTTAAAGGTCAATTCATTATTTGGGATTGATACATGTGTTAAGGGTTTATGACCATATAACTTTGCCATCTGTCTGTGAGTCAAGCCATATTACTTTCTTTCCTATCATTCTTCCAATATACAAAATCCAGATATCCACTAGTTTGAGATTTGTACTTTTAGTTACTAAGATACCAGGATGTCAACTTTTCAGATTAATAATTTTCTATCATAATACATTCTTCATACCTTTGTATTTGGAGTCTTTATATAGAGAGAGGAAGACGGATCTCACTAATGTGCCAGTTTCTTCATTATTTCAATGCATAATCAGTTCAAGTCTCTCACGTGTAGCTCTCATAGCCAGCGTAAAGACAATGCTTAAAGTCTTTCGTACTGAACAACTGATAAGAAGGTTAAGTAGGTATATAAGGAGGTCCACGTTTGTGCAAATGTGTGTGTGTTTGTGCTCTCCTTTACTCTGGCTTATTGCTCACCTCTCAGATCCTGCCCGGAGCGACCCGGCCCGCAGGTGGTGCTCTGTCTGGGCATGCGCAGCGAGGTGCGTAATGGAGTGTGCCTCTGCTCATCCAGGTATGCTAGATCCTCCAGGTGGGCCGAACTGGTAGCTGTGTGTTTGTGTGTGTGAGGCAGAGGGGAGACAGAGAGGAATGTTTTAAGAGTGAGAGGAAGAAAAAAAAAACAGTACTGTCAGCACACATGTGCATTCAGAGACTACAATAACCAAACCACACAAACACAGGCACACACACACTTAAGGTGGCAAAGGTTCATGTCATTGTCCTGAGGCAGCTGTCAGGCTTCTGCTCTCCCACTTGCCGACTCCTACAGGAAAGAGAAAGCCAGCCCTACATGGTTATGTCCTAAAATTCCCTCTTCTCTGTGTCTGTCACGCGGCACGGAGACAGATGCCATCCGGCCCCTCTCAGGATTAATTAGCTCAGTAGACAAATGTCTTATTCATGGAGTGAACACCGTCTGACGCTGGCTGCTGATTGTTCACACCACACTGTGTCTTCAGGGCCAACACTCGGAACCACTGAATGTTAAATGAGATTAGGCGCCGTCAGTGTGAGTAAGCACACAGATTCCCCGTCACACCTGAACCCCTCGGTTCAGTAAGAGGTGAGAGCGGGGAAAGACGAGGCAAATGCAGAAAGGATTAAAGGGACTTAATCGAGAGGTTGGTGGTTCCTTGACAGATGAGCGCCGAGTTGCCAAGTCACCACGTCACCGCGACATGCAGATTTTAAACACGGAAACAATTCAGCCAGATGGCCTGAAACACTTCACATGATGGAAGTGCACCTGTAGACTCAACCAAGAACGTCTTCCGCAAGCTTTGATGGATAAACGCAGATGGACAACAATTTTATAATTTCCTGTCATTTTGCACTCCTGAATACATTTGGTCTGCTCTTCCCATCTGTAATCCCAGACCTCAGCAGTAACCTCGGTGTTTACATCATGATCAACAGAATGGGTTTCAGTATTAGTAATCCAGAAAAAAATAAAGCAGCGCTCCGAAATTTGTCTTTCACGCAATACCTGAAGTTTTCAAATTCCTTGAAAATTCAAATTCAAGGAGTTGGAGAGAGATGTGACCGAAAATCCATGGCTCTTCTCAGTTCTGTCGTCTGCCTCTCTCTCTCTCTGCAGGCGTTCTAAAAACTAAGGCATGGTAAATCTCAGAGGAGCAGGCCTCTAAGCCCGGCACCTCTCGCCTGTGTAACACTCACCAGCACCTCAGCACTGATCCATGTCCTGTCCTTGGTTCAAAGCGTGGCTTCTGTGCCACTGGAGTTAAGCTTAGTCGAGTGCAGAGCATGTGTACTGGCTGTGTTTGTGTGTTGCTGACTGCCTGAGTCACCCCAGCCATGGACCCAAAAAACGAGCCACTTCCCAAAATGGAGGGAAAATGGCAGCTGAGAATGCCGAAGCCTCAGCCCTGGCTGAATTGGGAGGTGCTGGCCATCCAACTAGGCTAAAAGCAAGGGCAGTGGAGCCATTAATTTGCTGCAAAACCAAGGAAGAATGACTCAGGCCTACAGGGCTGAAAAGTCTCTTTTTTCCTTTTCAACTGTGTTTGAATGCGAGGACTCAAATCCGTGTGCTCATCGTCTCTATCTGCAATGCAGCAGGCTGCTGGGGATCACATTCACAGTTCTCGTGCCAGTGCGCTAAGACTACACGGATAGTGAAAAGAAAAAGAGAGGGGAAAAAAACCCCAAGTGTGGAACAGTGAGAGAATGGAAGGTGTACCAAAAAAAGTGAGAAAAAGGTTGAACTCTGCAACAGGGAGCTTTGGGTAATGACAGCCACATCAGACACTTCCTGTTTATAAGAGCAACAAACGGCATAAACGCACACACGCTCACACACACACACACACACTCGCAAAGACCAGCTGGGCTGCTATCCAGAGCCAGTATCAGCCAGGAAGTCGACTACTCATCACAGATATGAGGTAGCTGCTGGAGCTCTGTATGCCTCGCTGTTCTCCTCTCATCTACCAGAGAGATGACTTGCAATGATAAATAATGGAGGTAGAGGTATTTAAACAATAATTCTGGGTGTTAAAACACCATGTATCTAAGCAGACTAAAGCCAGAAAGGAAATTAGGAAAAGAAATGAAGGAAAAAGGAAATCAATGTAGACTGTGCATCCCCCAAATGAAAAACGTTATCTCAAGTGAGCCGTTACCTTAATTTAGTGAATTTGGAGACTAAAGAGCGAGTCTTCTCTCTGAGAATGAATATCACAGTTCCCCAGGCAGTTATATCTGTTGGTGCTAGATTCTTGAGACGTCTATGTATTCTTGTAAATACATAGTAAATTACGTCATTAACACCTGCAGATTCCACAGTATTTGCATCACTAATCTGGCAACTTCAGGTGTAGACCTTCATTGGTTAGTTACAACAAAAAGTTTGATGTATGTAGACTTAGAAAAATAACACCTACACCGACCCAGTGGTAACCTTTAAGACTGCAGTTCCTTAAATGGCCACTAGAGGCTGACTCTGAAACTGAGTCAATCTCCACAAACTCCCATGTTAAAAAAGCTTAAAGTTTTAAAAGAACAAAACAAAAAAGCCTAACATTAAGTTTTACAGTGACCCGATTACATTAGTGTCTAAATAATGAGGTGAATTGACATACAGGCAATAACGTTTTTACTCATGCCCATTAGGCTGTTAATTATTTCTAGGTTTCAAACATGACTGAATTCACATGGGTAATATGAGGTAAAACTTCGCTTTGGATTTGTGTGAATGAAGGAGGGATTTCAAGTTATCATGTAGCCACAGCACGAATTGAACACAATGGCTGAATTATCGTCAGCTGTAGTAACCGGGATGAAAATCGTGGCGTGTGTTTGTGGCGTTGGTGCTTTTTACAGCATTTTACATTCGATTGGTTGGCAAAATTATGGCACTGAAAAAATGCTTTTGAACGATACAAAATTGGGCTTTTTAAAATGATAGTCTATGGTGATTGCCTGGCTTTTGGTGCAAGAGACCACTGGAGAAACTTAAACTGGAATGAAACTACTTCCAGGGTGGTTTAATTTTTTATCCCTGAAGGTTGCCACTCGAATTTCCTGCTTTGCTGGAAATTCAAACAATTTGTTTAACACATGCCGGTGTCGCGCTGCTCAGCGCATCATTTCATGCCGCATTACAGTCGGTTGGTTTGTAGATGTAGGTCACAGCAGAAGTCACATTGTGAGATATTAAATTACTGTCATTATCTGAATTTTGTCCCAGGCTATCTTTGGTCACAAGGCTTTTAAAAACAGTCAGAACTGAATCTGTGCCCTGTGGGCACTGAACAAAGATATCACCATCAGTCTTTTACATTTCATCATCCTCTCTACATGTGGCCATAGTACACAGTGCATAGCAAATAAAAACAAAACCTTTTTTCATTTCGCCTTCGCCTTGGTTAAAAGAGCTAAGTGATTTTTTTAACCTTAGACTAGAAATATTTTGCCTGGAAACATATTTGCCATTAGTGTAACAAATGTCTGAGTTTTGTGTCCCAGTTCAATTTTCCTGTTTCGCAAATAAAGGACAAGTAATAATGGCTAAGAGCTTGCCTACGTACAACTCTGCATATCCTCGTGTTGATTATGCTAATAAACTATATTAGGCTGTTTATGCTAGGCTAAAAAATTCAATTCTATTGAAAGCTTATTAGCATAATCAACACCAGGATATGCAGAGTTGTACGTAGGCAAGCTCTTAGCCACTATTACTTGTCCTTTATTTGTGAAACAGGAAATAAATACATGTAATAACAAGTAAGATTATATTTATAATTAATTAATCATCCCTATTGTTAATTTTTTAATTTTTAAATAAAAACCAAAACCGTATCCCTAAAAACTACAAGACTCCTAAATCAACGTGGCAGTATCGTCGATTCCACTGTTTTCATTGGACTTCTACAACAAATCAGCGAGGTGAGAAGGATCTAGGATCTAACAAAGGCCATCTAGTGTCAATGTGGGAAATGTTAGCCTTCTTTTTTCAAGCCTAAACAACAGTGGTCAGGAGTTCCCACCCTGCGGTTTAACCATTTTCACTCTCCTTCTGTTCAAATTTTGTTTGTAAGTCCTCCAGTTTTACAATTTACTCAATACTTGTCTTAATCATCATGATGTGTGAACGGAAAAAAATCTTGGATTTGGTTTCTCCTTCCTCCATATCTATCCTCAGCTCTACCAACGCACTGACTTCATTAGGTAATAGAGTAGCCCCCTCCCTTCTCTCTTTCCTCCCCAGTCGCCTTCTGCTCTCGCTCCGTATCGCTCTCCCTCCCTCCCCGCACATCAAAGCGAGTCTCTGTCACTCTTGGGGATAGAAACGGTTAATGCCTGGGGCTTTGATGTTCCACTGCTGTGTGAGCCCAGCCAATCCTCAGCCTGTGCTTGCCTCCCATCCCTACATCATCTAATAATTCTTTGTGGAGGAGAGGCAGAGCGAGAAAGAGAGATTATGATTACTCCCTTTCACTCCTCTTCCACATGTATCCATCTCCCACTACTCAATATGGAATTCCTGTTCCTGACGAACACAAATGCCATCAGACAAATCATATGCTCTTTTCCCTTTTTTTTATTCTTCCCTCGCTCACACCTTTTCTACTCTCTCCATTTTATATTTTGCATCATCTGTAGCTTATATCATGTCTTTTAAGCCGTATCTAGCCCACTCAGTCTCTTTTGAAGATCTGACTATTGCGGGGCAGAGATGAGATCGAGGATGAATCTCTAAACCCGACAGTGTCTCTGCGCTGCCAGACAGAGTCAAACAGCAGAACATGACCAGCATAAAGAGAGGGTCATAGCTGCAGTGACAGGCCTTGTCAGGCATATTACAGTGTTTAGTGAAATATATAAGAGAGTCTGCACGCATGTACTCTTTTTCCAGGAGGAGTAGGTGAAGGTATAACAGAGCTCATCGTCTGTAACAGCCTCTCTGATGAGAACAATATTACAATCAGGCCCGTTAGGGCAGCCTCTGTGTTATAAAACTGACATTTTTTCCTAAAATATTTACTGTTATGTTCGGGAGCTTTTCAAGGCCAAAAAAACCCAATATCAACAAGGCCTCTGTTAGCGATACAAATGCCAGTTTCTCCTGTGTAATATTCTTCCAGCCGCAGTATGTTATTCTGCAGATGCTCCCTTTCCCACACTGTATTATTCTGCTGCATGGTTTCAATCTACACCAGAGGGCTGTGAGAGTTTAACAAAATACCAGCATGGATTTACACTTGCCCAAAATTTCAACATAACCCCATGACAGCTATAAATTGGAGCAGTTTTCTCCCAAAAATGAAGGAGAAATGTAATCAAATCAAAGCACATGTGAGCTACTCTTATGAATAAACCAAATTTTAGGGAACTGCAGGAGAAATGTAGTTGAGACCTCAGTTTTTAAGTTACTCTGAAATGAAAGAAGAACCCCCACAAGGCTACAGATACTCAAACAACCTTTTGTGGTACAATAAAAATACAGGTTATGTCATGCAAATTAGCCTGCAAGACGCTAAATATTTATATATTTAGGGCCTTTGCGATCACAAAAAAATAGCAAAATAATTCAAAAGGAGAGGATTACAGTTTGTCCTGTAGGACAACAAGCATGGGAAGAGAGGCTGAAAGGAGTGAAGAGGAAGCAAGTAAGAAGTCAGAAATAGGGCGTGACGTGGCTAAACACCAGCAGCTCAATCCAATTTTGCCAGAAAAGGCTCCCTAGCTTGGCAAAATTTGTATGCTGCATGGTCGTTCGCCTGTAAATAACCATATTTTTGGCTTCCTGGACAAATACCTTTTTTAAAAAACTTTCACAGTTGAGGGATGGGGAAAGAGAAAGGGACTCACCAGCCACAGAATTAGGGCGGGGCATGAGGTACAGAGGGATGGAGTGGGCAGAATGGGAGGACATGCTCTCCAGGTTTCGCTCAGGGATTTTGTTGAGGCTGTAGGTGGAGGCGGTCATGTTTTCATCCACCCTGTATAGGAACGAGTCCATGCCTGATTTCTGAGACTGCCACAGTTTCAGGTTTCCCCGCGAGCCTTCGCCGTATTTGCTGCCTCGCTCCATGTTCTCCGAATAGCTGGTCAGAGTTGCTGCAACACAAACAATGACACAGTCTTTTAGATCATTTCTTTTGTTTTAGACACTGGGTTTGTTTGAGTTTCCTTTGTCATCTTTTCACCCACCCAGCCCATCTGCTTTCAAATTTATTTGCTGTTGTTCTGAATCAATGGTATGTTGATGCAATGCTTTCCTCATCAAACTGCAGGTGTTCACCATTGTTGCCAGGAAACAATGACGGCACCTGCTTCGACTTTTGCCTCGCACCAGAGAGCATTTCGGCGCTCCTGATTCCTTTCAATTGATGCATAAATGCCACAGATGATGGCGAGGTATGAAGCTGCTTCCAGTTGGTGTAAAGACCAGGAAAGGACCTTCGCTGTACTGGGAACTGATCACAGACCAGATCAAAGAAGACTTTTGGACAGTACCTTGCTCGGGTCTGGATATGGCATTCAGAATGACCATTTTTCTTTTTGTTGGTCATGACTCAGATTTAAATCAAACTGTTTTGCACAATTCAAAATATCATTTTACGATTTTTGGCTTTAGCACACAATCAGAGTTGTACAGAGTGGTTTGGAAATGCACAGGCCCGTTTTCCCACTGTTGGAACTCTCAGGCGTACTTTCTTTAGTTTTGTTTTTGTGGCAACCCTGCATTCCTTTTAGCTTGGATACCTTGTGAAGGCATTTAAGTGATGTCTCTCCTGAACTGACTGCATTTCAGTAGTAGTAGTGGGGAAAACAAAATTTGTTTTGCTTTCTATACACAACAATACAGCATAATGTCTGTTTATTGATCTTAAAAACACAGCCACAGCACAATCACAGACAAAGCCTAGTCAGCGCCCTGTATATGGCTAATTTAACAAGTAACAAATACAAATCAGTAATGTACAGAACAGATTTACTAAGGTTTGCGTGCACTGCTACCATCTTGGATTATGAAATTAGGTTTGGTGGGGTTTATTCCAGCTCCGATTTCCAACATCCCACCTCAAACGGAAAGCAGCATTATTTCCTGCGGGAAATGTAGTACCTACTCCAGGGTAGTTACCTCCACCATAAACCCAATAAAGCTGCCATTAAGGTCAGCCAATGGGTCAAAACCTGGAGTCATCTGATTGGTTAACTCAGACAAAACAAGATGTAGAGATACAGTTTTTTAAAGAACCAGCAGAATTACCATGTTCACCCAACTCAATGGCCTAGACATAAAAAAACAAGGAGCCCCAAAGACCACAGCAAAACAAAAACAACCCCCCTCCCTCTTCTCTTTCCCCTAAGATACAATATCATATTGTAACTCAAGTTTCTTTGGGGTTTGTTGCTTCTTCTTTCTGTATTCATGAATGTACTCATGTTCATTACGGGCGTTTTATGTGAATCAGCACGCAGATCTCACCGATAATCCCGCTGTCCCTGCTCTCCAGTGTCGAGGTGGGACTAGTGACAGAACCGTAGGCGCAGTCCCTGTTGCCAGCCTGGCCCGGCATGGCAGGGGGGAGGGTTGAGCAGGGGCTGCCTGCAGGTGGGGAGGCAGTGCTGCTGGTCAGGGTGGAACACGGGCTGATCCTCTGGTTCTGGCCCTGGGATGGACACAAATAAACACAGTTTTAAAGATTTTTTTGGCTCCCACAGCTCCATTAGCACACATGGGTATTAATGGCAAAAGTACAGCGTTTGAACTTTTAAAATGTGACTCATACGAAGGAAAATGCCATTCCAATACTGCAGTTTTCAAAAGCTCAGCCCCCTGCTGATCCTCTTAGTCCTTCTCCCACATGTATACAAACACATATAATACTAACTCATAATATGCTCCATTTCTCTACAAGATACACTTGAAGAAGTTTTAACAATTAGGCCACGTTGCATAACTAACGAAAATTGCAAATGTACAGCATGTTTACATACACGAATACACTCAACACTCCTGGTAGTTGCATTTAAAAATACTTAATAATGGTACCTTCACTACAGCCAATACATTTTACAAGTAGCATATGTACTGTATACAGTGATGTGGTTTCTTTTCAGAAAACAATAGAGAGATTCAGTGTTACATTTTAACACTAATACTAACTTTAACTTGCATTTATAGATCCATAGAAACCCCTATTTTCATGCACATTTTCCTCTTCTTTGCCATAACTACAATCTTATATGTAGTATAAATGTATAGTATTTTCAGTCCTGGCACTTTCCAGGCACCCTGGAGTGACTCTATTCGATGTCAGCTCGGGTTAGGAGACAATCGACCACGGGCGACAAAATATAAACACTCTGCTGCATCCAATCAGCAGCTGCTCTGAACACCCACAGATGTACTCTTGTGCAAAACACATAAACCTGCCCAAATTTATAGGATACAAGCATGCAACATTCACAGAAAAACAAGCAAGCCAAGTAACCACGTATTTGCGTCAGTCACTGAAAGGCACACACGGAAATCTCTCCTAAGCACTGGGGTGAACACAGACAGAAAAGAGGGGTGAAGTGGCGCTCAGGGCAAAATCTGGTCTAGTTTAATTTGCAGGAGGAAGTCTGAAGGGACACACCAAGCCAATACATTTTAGATTAGCCAACAGACATCCAGTGTCAGGAGTAATGCTGTAGCTAAATGATTATTTTCAGTATTGATTAATCTGCCAATTATCTGTTGACGGCCTCCTGAGGTTGGAGATGAGAACAGGGTGACAATTAATCGCAGGATTGTTGGTTTGATCCTCAGGTCCACTTGTCCACATGTCAACATGTCCTTGGGAGAGACACTAATCTACTGATTGCTCCAAATAACCAAGCAACTGCTTATTATCTATTCGAGTGGGTGAATGAGAGACAATGTGGCCCTTTGATTTGACTAGCACTGCACAAATGTAGTCCGTTCGCCATTATTTTTGTGATAAAGTCTTCTTATTACACAAACACATGAAAACTTTTATCTAAACGCTGCCGATTAACTGATAAGTTGAAAAATTGTTGTAGTTGTAATTCCTTATTTTTAAGAAAAGCAGCAAACCCTCACACTTGAAAACCTGGAACCATTGAACACTCATATGTTTTCACAATAAACAACTACTCACCTCAAGAATACACACACTGCAGAGTACTACTAGATTAGTGGGATAACTGTGACACCTGTAAACACACTTCCACTTTAAGTAAATGCCCTCTGGCTGACACTAAACAGTGTTTCTGTGCCTGCGGAATAACAATTTGTCAACCAGTATTTCAGTCACCGCTGCCCTCTGCTGTCTTCATGGATGAGACCGCTCAAGTGTCATGTTTACAAGAGCTTGACCCCGATGTAACCAAACATCCACACCAGCAGACAAATCTTCAACCCTGCGTGCGCTCAACCACGCCGCAGTTCTATCAGCTCAGATAACGAACGCAGCCTTCTGTAGGTTTGACCTTAAATGTCGCGTGTGGATTGGATTGAACTTGGAGAGCACTGCATCTATTTAGGGAGCGAGAGCACGCGAGTATGAAAGGCAATTAACTGCACCCTCTGCAAGTTGAGGTCACCTTGTTCTATCAGCTGGCGAAGTCTTGCAGCAGCTATTGTAGGAAGTCAAACATGTTAAATGGCAATTTTTTTATAATGATCACTGAATTATAAACACCCAGCATACCAAAGATCACCTTAAAAATGCCAAAAAGGAGAATTTATGCATTATAGAGGGAGACCCAAAGAAAAACAAACAAAGAATTTTGAATTGACTTCTGCAACAACAAAGATGATTGCAAGAAAACGAACACACAGTTGTTGTTTTTTTAAAATATTGATATTGTGTTCACTGATAAGCCTTTAGAGCCATGTAGCACTTTATTTTCTTCCTTTTTCTGACAGAAGCTGCGTTATTACATCATTTGTCCAGCAGGGTGGCTGGAGAAATGTAGCAGAGTAGTATCAGAGCCATTATTTCCCATTATATGTCAAGTGTAACCCCACCAGGGCTACTATGACAGCCATTTGAGGCAGATACCATCACCATAGACGCCCATGTGAAAACGCCCAACTTCAAAGCAGCAGCTTTTAAAATTTATTGTAGGGTCTCGACATTATAAATATAAAGCGCCTTGAGAAAACTGTTGGTGTGATTTGAAGATATATAAAGAAAATTAAAAAATTGAAGGTAGCGGTATCCTACCAATATCTGGATGGCATATGAATGTATGTTTTTTATCTTGAGCTAATATTTTTTTGCCCTATCAAAACATGCACACCTCCTTTGAATTATACACTTTTATCTTCAGTCACTGTCTCAGACATGAATTAGAATCACTTAATGAACATTTAGAAATTGGCTTTGAAACGATATTACTTATATTATGTTGCACTTACATGGTTATTATTACTTTAACAGTAGTTTTCTGTATGTTTATGGTTACATCAAGATCTGCTAATCCCTAACTCTGCATATTTTTTGTTGTCTTGTGGAGGGCAAAGTGTCAAACCCCTGAATTACAGCACTAACCAAAGTCCATTAAAATCTAGTAAATCCCAAGCAAATGAGAAGAATTACAACAAAAGCCCACTCTTTTATCTGCTAATACATGGTGTCTCGAGGCAATTCTTGTCATTTTTGGTGGTTAATGAATCAAACAAAATTGCAATCCAGAGAACAGTATTTGGGGCAGATATCTAAAACAATAAGTTTGTACTGTGTGCACGATGCAGCGGGGTGCTCGTGTGAGTCACGTCTCTAAAAAGAGCCGCTTGAATAAACCTCTCTCAATTTATACACCCCCACTGCTACAGCAGCGCTCACATCAAGCACAGGCAGTCCATCAGTCTAATCGCTTATCCACACTGTTTCAGAGCGAACACATACCTATGCCTGCCTTGAATGCTTCAGCAACAGGTTAGCCCCTTCCCACCCCTCCCCGTCCCACCCCGTTTCTCTTTCGCTGCCTCTCCGCAGCAACTGTTTTTCCTTGCACAGTTTGGAAAATTCATACCTGTCAAATAAGGTTTAGGTAGAGATACCAGGGCATCTGCTGCTGAGCTTAGAGCAAGTCTCTTGTGCCAGGAGCTGTTTGTTGCACAACTGACAAATTCACAAATAGAAAGGTTACGGCGCAGGAGCAAAACATTAAGTCTAACCTGCCGCGTGTCGGCTCAAGAAACTTCCTTTGAATAATCTAGAAATAATCTAAATAGGGAAAAAAATAATCATATTTGTTTTATAAAAAGCTAATTAGGCAGGAGGATATCTGACACTTGATGGAGAGGCACTGGTAATCTCAGAATCTAAAGCACTCTGGCACATGAGGGCAATTTACTGAAAAGTCCTTTGATCTGGCTACCCTGACTTCCAAAGATCTGTCAAAACTGACTGTAAACACGAATATTATGAAGATAAATGTCAAAACAGATCGAATCAGATGTGTTTGTTCAAGTTTCCAAGTGCGATCGCTCACAATGCAAATGTGTGAAAATCACATAGCTTACAAGACAGATTCGACTGTTTGACTCAGATATAGATTAGGATAAATAGAATGAAAGTCTGTAGCTATGACGAGTATTTACTGGGTTAATCTGAGAGAACGCTTCTTATCAAATTCACACTGCGTGCATCACGTGATGAACTCTATCATCAGGGAAAAAGTGCAGATCGCTGAGAATAGTTAGAAAAGCATATTTCTGGTACCTGTCTCGCCTCGGGTTCCTCCATGCTGTACTGGGTACCGGCTGGCCCCTCGCTCAGTTTGTCTCCGAGAAGGAAACCCAGGCGCGTCATCAATGTGTTGGCTGCCTCATCCACGGACGGAGGGGGCCCCAGCTCCTGGCTTGACTCCCCTGTGGAGGCAGATAGACACAAGGAGGAGGAGGCAGGAGATGGGGGAGAGCAAAAAGAAGAGAAAGGAACGGGAGAATGTGTGTCAGTGGTGGGCAGAAAACTGAACAGCAGCTTATTTTGCCACAAGAAAAAAAAAAAAAAAACCCACAAAAAAACAAAACCTTACAACATTTCATTTTTTATATATCCATAACCTCTTTACCTAGAAACACACAGTACACTTGTTACACTCCCTTTGAATAAACTACAGCCCTGACTACACACCTGGACACACAGCACCTGCACGCAGGAAAAGAAAACGAAGCACCCTACCAGAGTTCTCCCATAGCTCAGAGCTGTGCATTACTAACACATTCCCCAACAGCCGGACTTTTCGGTTGAGGTATCTCCTTACATAAACTCCAAAATCCCCTCAGCCACAACAACAAAAACAGTTTTCAACTGTTTACAAAAAGCTGCCTTCCACAGCGACTAGCAGTAGACTCCCATACCGACGACAGCTCCTTCCGCACCACTCATCACCACTACGGCTCGAGTGACGTAATGAAATACGCCCTTCACCTGCGTGTGTGTGAGTGAGTGAGAGAGAGAGATCGAGAGAGAAAGAGGTGTGTGCCTTTTCAAGACAAAGCGTGCATGTCCACATCCTTACTCCTATTTACAGAGACTCCTGGGACTAAAGAGAGCAAAGAAAACACCCGGGTGAGCCTGCATGATGATCAGATGATCAAAACCACAAACACACACAAACACACCCCCAGAGCGGAGGGATTTCAGTTGCCAACTTTACAATAGGACCCATTTAAAAATCCTTTAAAGACCTCATCCCGTCACCCAGTTGCCTGGTTACCCCCCACCCATAACAAACCCTAACCAGTGGTATCATGTTTTTCCAATCACACTTGGCCCTAGAGGTGCCTACTAGATCAGTTTCATTTCAATTTCACATTATTCACTGGAGTGCCACTCGCAGAGCTCAAGGTTGTGTTAATTACTCACCCTGCACAAAAAAGTGACTGGTGGCTAAATTCAAACAGCTGTAATTGGACATATAAGCCTCTGAATTGGCCCAGACATCAATGTTATTGAAGCCAACAGCACAAGATGGTTGGTTTTTAAAAAAACAGCTCGAGGCAGAGTGTGGTTTTTTTTCCCCCCTCAGTTTTCCAGCAGGGCTGGTCAAACCAGACTGGCAGGTAGTTACACGAAACTCTGACTGACAGCCATTAAACAGTCCAAGCCGCCACGCCACCTCTCTGAAGACGGACAGCTTGTCTACAGCCTGTGTCCTCTCACTCGTCAGTTCAAAGTCACACACACACACAGACGGGCAATCTAAAGCCCGGGCTCCCCTCTCCATTTGCTCATGGGCGGAAAAGGCAGAACACTGTCAGGTTCCTCATTAGATTGACTCCAAGACAGTGTGAGCAAGTAAAGAAGCTGGGTGCCTTCTGACAGAGGGAAAAAAAAAACCTTTGAATCAAATGGGGACGACATGGGTGCAGTGCTTCAATAAAAAAAAAAAAACACACACACAGCAGCAACCAATAATGAGGTAATCAGAGCATACATTAGGTCCGAAACAAGCTAATTATGTATGAGTTTTAACGAGATGGTGATGGCGTTATGGAGCAGAGTGCATTCCTCCAAGGTCAGTGGATCCATGGGTTTCCCTTGAGGAAGTGTCCATTAATGGAGAAGATGTAGCTGGGGTAAAATCCTACCTCCTCACCGCTAATACCACAGGAGGACGGCTGATGGACGGCACTTGGATCGATTCATAGTTTTCAGACACATGACTAGAGCAGAGTTCTGGTTTGTGTTGGTATAAGCTAACCACAAACCTGTGAATTTTTCATCAATTTCAAGCCACGACTAGAAAGATAAAAACATCTAAAAAGAAGAAAAACAAAATATGTGTGAAAAAACTGAATGTTTTGGACCCTTTTGATCTGTATACAGCATGCACAGCAGTACTTCAATCACTAAAAACAGCCCCGGGTTCCTGCCAGAGCTCCACTTTTGCCGTGTTTTACACATACCTTATTGGGAATCTTTTCGTTAAAGCATAAAAGTTTACACAGTTATGTAAATTTTCAATTTGGAGTGGTCAATATATCTGCTGTTTTGAAGGTAAAGGAGAAGAAGGTAAGTGCTGATTGGTTAAATTCAACTTACAAGTGATGTTTATCGATAAGTGGGGTCATTTTAGTCAACATTTCGGCAGATTACCAACAAAACAGCAGCATCTTTGATAGATTGTATGAAATAATTTTAATCAAATGCAATTAGATTAAATTTATAGGACAACAACAGGTTGGTTTTCGCTTTGGTTTATCCAGTGTAATAACTATCATGCCGAGGAACATCTTATTTTGCTGGAAAATAGTCTTTGTGTCACTCACTGGGTTGCATTGTTCTATGTCTGAAACCTAGAGCTGGGCATTTTTGTTGCTGCCATCTTTTCTTTTTGAAACAAGTCACCATGAGTGAAGGATACAAAATGCTTTACCACCATACGCTACTGTATGGTGGTAAAGCTTTGTAAAGTACGTTGCTAATCATAATGAGCATATGCTGATTTACCGTTCTCGACACTATTGGGTACCAAAATTTACAAAATGAAGATCATGCTGCATTTGAACAAGATGTGAAACTAGTGAGTAAGATGCTAAACTCATACTAAGGACAACAATCAAGGGAACAGAGGTATACAAAACTTCTTTTTGCAACTAGGAGCGCCCTCTTCTGGTTGTCCTTTTTATACCTGGGAGCCTTGTCCATCTTTTATATACAGTGTATTGTTTTTCCCTAATGATGTGATATCCCATGAAGACCATGAGCAGAAGAAACCTACATGAAAAGTAAAGTAAATCATCTATCCATACAGACAGCATGTCATTTCTATGTATTAGCTGCTGTCTTTGCACCAGTCTGAACACTGAGCCACCGAAGGCTTCCCAGTTGACAGACTGGTAGTAGTAAGGAGTGAATATATTAGCAGTCATTAGTGAACTGCTCCCGTAGGTGGTGTGGTGGGGGGTTGGGGCGTGATCGTGATCATGATCAAACATGGGCTCTGTCTGCCTGTGTTAACTTGTGTTCTTTCACTCGTCTCTTTGAATGCTACTCTCTCCCTCACAATCCCCTCTGTTCCCTTTAGTTCTTCTTACTATAGCGTCTGTGTAGCAGCCAGCTGTTGGCCAACCCTGTGCAGGAGCGAGCAGTTTGTCTAGGTTTCTTTTGATGTGGTAACAAAATCTCTAATCTGGATGCCCGAGCCCATAGTGAGTCCCTTGAGCGAACCATAGGCAATCCCTTTGTACATCTTTAAACTCTCCCACTCTAGAAATATGACAGCAGAGTCAAACATATGGCCAAGGCCCAGATTTTTGGCAGTGACGACAATCACAGAGCTGTCAAACTCGAAACAAAAATACCATACCATCTGAATCCTTCTTAAAGCTACCTGTTCTTGTAGCTACTGTAAGGGAGCTACAATCAAAGGGAATATATTATCATAATGTAGGGGTTGTATGTACTGATTTGCTTCTATTTATAGCCCTACCTTTTGTTCTTTAAATACACATTATGACAGTCACATGGTGCCGAAGTCACTGCAAGCAAACATCTAGATCACTTCAAAGCCAGACGCCAAACACACGGCTAAAGGAACTTCAGGCGCTTTTCGTCAGTGTAACATCTTAATAAATATAAAATAAAATTTGCCCAACATCAAAACACATATATGCATATATATATATATATAAATGCAGACTTCTCTCTATTGGATTCCTGAGCTGCGAAGGAGACAGATGGTTGCCATGGCAACTATCTTTGCGCGCAGCTAGGAATGTGTTTCTGTGCGAGCGCATCTGTTTCTCCCTGGCCGTCCACGGATCTGCCCTCGCGCACCGACGGTGAGCCAGAGAGAGCAAGAGAAGCATGTGTGCTGCAAGCAGGGGACTGGACCGGACAGGAGAGGGTATAAATAGGCCTGAGTAGCAGGTGAGATAACACATAGCATTTTGGTGGCTCCTATTTCACCTCTACCTGGGAGCAGTAACTTCAAGGTTCTCGAAAAGTAAGCCATCACATTTTTAAAAAGAAAAAGTTAAATACTCAAGGTTCAAAGATAAATTTACCTGAAGAGGACGTGGCACTGATTAAAAAACGAGGTTAAAGTGGTGTTTGCAATTTTACTTTACGGCTTTGGGGAGGAAAAGAAAGCTTGAATAATACAAGTAGTGAAATGTATAGACAAAGACACCTGAAAATCCAGGAATGTAGGGCTAATCAAGAGATCAGAGGAATGAATCTCACATTCTTGATGTGCACAGCTGTGATCTTATCTATGCATAAACACTGCATCTCAGGGCACTGGATTTCAGGATTTGATGATATAACGTAGATGTAAGTAGTATAATCAAGCTATATAGAACTTGCACTTTAGGAACAGCATTAGTTGCATTTAGTTTTGGCAAAGGTTGAAATCACAGAATAACAGTTTATTTGGCAGAATAACAAAAAATATCTGTAAACTAGATATTAAAATAAACTATATTTGATAATAATACAATCTATTATTTGTTTAATGACTGTAGCGTTATGCTGTTGAAGCCGACTCAAAAATTTAATTTAATATTTCCACCCCCTCCTGCCTGCGGTGCTAGTTATCCATTTAGATTGTTCTGGTGTGAGTTGCCCAATTTTGGAGATATCAGCTGCAGAGGTGCTGCCTTCTCTTCAGTGTAATTGAAGTAAATGGCTCTTGCCTAGTGGTGCTCAAAGAACAACCCCAAAAAGGGAAATGCTCTTTCCAGAAATAGTAACCCGTTTATTAAAAACAATCCACAAACATTGTTGTCTCCGAGACACCCGCCAACCATGTAAATGTCCAGTGTCCAATTTGATAACGCACCAATGATGAAAGGCTCATGGTTATGACAGTCTGACAGTAATCATCAATGAGCTGTAATGTTAGAGAGCTGCATGAGTCCTTTGGTTGGCGGATAAAGACAGTAGAACAAAATAGTTCCCATACTAAACTTGTTTTTTTGTTTTGTTTTCTGTGTTGGGTGACTGGGTCATGAAACATGAATTAAAAAAAAAAAAAAGAACATCGCTTTCCCTTGAATACAGTAAAACCACATAGTGCTTGCCTTGAGTCAAAGAAAAGCGGAGAAAAGAAAAATTCAGCAGAGATTTTTACAGCAGATAACTCCAAAAATTGGCAACTCACAACAAGACAGCTGAAGAAATGGCTTTAAAGACCTGAAGCTAAAGACGTCCAACTGAAATTAAACCGCATGTTTTTGTCTGCTATTACAAACGTACACTCACCTGCCGCTCAGATGTACCTGTTTAACTGCTCCATCAATGCAAATATCCAATCAGCCAGTGACATGACAGCAACTCAATGCATTTGGGTATACAGACAAAGTCAATCAGTGATCTGCTGAAGTTCAAACTGAGCATCAGAAAGGAGAAAAGGGGGATCTGACTACTTCAGGAATTACTGATCTGCTGGGATTTTCCCCGCATACCTATACTAGGATTTACAGACAACAGTCCCAAAAAAGAGAAAATATTGAGTGAGCACTGAGACCACAGTGTACACATCTTCTTCCATGACACAAAGCTCAAATCATGTCAAACTGGTTTGTTGAAGATAACAAGTTTACTATGATAACACCAATTTCTTCATGACTCTAATAGAGCAACATTAGTTCTTTCCAATTATATGAGAATAAGTCTCTATTCAGTCAAATTAAAAAGTACATAAACCACAAAAGATGCATTGGCTGAATGTTAAAAGCCTTCACAGCCCACACTTATGCTCAATTAACTTCAGGCATCAGATTTAGTACAAGGTCACAGACCAGATCTGTTGTTTACATCTTAAACTACATTCACGCCATTCTTCCTTATCACCGTTTGGCATTAAATCTAAACAATCTGCTGGAATCCTGCAGCTCATTTCTTTTGGTTCTGCACCTGACTCTAAATTTTCTGTTGAGATTTATGGACTTCACATCCCCCCTTAATATACTAAGTCAGTTGAGTAGTTTATCAGTCCAATACAAATAAGTGCATTTTTAACATCTGGGGCAAAGAAATCTTTCTATATTTTAAAATTTGACTCACAGATAATAACTTTAACAGATAATTCACACAGCTCAAAGAAGTTAAGTTTGCCTATAACATTGTTCAAAATACAAAGCAAGCACATGTTGAAGTGGACGCTAATTATCTGTTCACCTTTTGGTTTTTTCATCCCTTCCTACTTCCCCTCACATGGGAAGGGTGGAGAGGGAAGTGGCACGTAATGTTTTGTCTTTTGCTCCTCTCTGTTCATTGAACACAACTGAGAAATGCATGTGACCTGGCATGCATATGCAAGCACTGACATTAAATCTATAATACCCCCGATTGTAATTTTAATTGCAAAAAGGAGTGACACAATGGAGGATTTTATCTGTAGCGTCTGCCCCCAGTCTGGAGAATTACCTTTAAGAAGGTTGAACTCTAACATCATTAGAAAGGCTTTCACTCCACGGTTTAAGGAGGCTGGCTGGTGGGGAGTTTTACAAGACGTCTCACAAAATATTTGCAAACAATATTTATGGCACCACAAATATCTTTGTAGGCCACATAAAAAAAAAAAAAATCAACTGATGCCTCACTTCCTCCACTCAAAAGACAGTGTCAGCAGCAGAGTGTGGACTAGCATGTGATCAGATGTTTAAGTCACCACCCTGCTGCTAGACACGCCAAGGAGACCTTGTTAAGAGTTAACATGTCCATCTGTCCACCGGGGAGGTGCAACTCCTCACCTCTCGTGAAAACTCATCTTAGGCTTCCCAGTTCCGCTCCAGTTCACGTTTTATCAACTCTTTTCCTGCCCCAATGGAAGGCAAGGCAAGTTTATTTATATAGCGCAATTCAACAGCAAGGTGATTCAAAGTGCTTTACAGAGACATTAAAAAACAAAAACAAATAAAAAGCATGATTTAAAATGGAAAAAAGGAAAGGAACAGTAGATAAAATCAGTAGTTAAAATGTAAGTTTCAAAATTTAAGCTTAAAAGCAAAACAGTGCGAATTTGGTGCTTTATTCAAATGCAGCTGAGAACAGGTGAGTCTTCAACCTGGATTTAAATAAACTGAGTGTTTCAGCTGATCTGAGGCTTTCTGGGAGTTTGTTCGAGATATATAGAGCATAAAAGCTGAATGCAGCTTCTCCATGTCTGGTTCTGTCTCTGGGAACTGATAAAAAACCGGATCCAGATGACGTGAGGGATCTGGAAGGTTCATACTAGGTCAGAAAGCAGAGATTACCATGTTATCCCTGAAATGTCACACCTATTGCCGCTCATAACAACTGCTACTTACCAGCCGCCTGACTTAATGCAAAAATAAAGCCAGGGTCAACAGTTTTTCATCCATGAAATTCAAAAGCAAGCCAGGAGCCAGAATCAAAGGGTTTATCCTTAAGTAATACACTATTCAGACCATATAATGTGTAGTATGACAGCAATAAATATATAATCTACTATATCACCTACTTAGAATTCCCATTGAGCAGAAAGTCAGCAGAAGAGGCTCACAGACGGAGAAGGCTGGTAGCACACTTTCAAACATTTTCCGCCTAAATAAGTCCAGTTAAGCCTCGAGGCTTTCCATCACCATTTCTCATGTGTACATCCAGCCTTGGGTTCTCCTATTCCACCACAGGTTGAGCCAAAAAGACAGGGCAGGAAGCTAGCACCGCATTTCTCAATGGCAACAGGAAAAGGAGAAGCAAGATGAGAAAGCAGATATACCAGAACCAGATCTGAGCACAGCACTATCCTCAGGTGACCCGTTTTAAAGTCCTTCTGAGCGAGGAAGACGAAGAGACAAGGGAGGAGGATAGACGGGGTTTGATGGGGATAGACTGGGAGGGGAGGGAAGGGGAGGGGTGGGGATGTGGACTGTCCGCAGGATTACCGAGAAAAAGCCGACTGCGAAGTTAACGGAAAACAGCGGTGGCACCTAACCGAGCTATCCGCCCGAAAAGCAGAGCGGGGTGAGAAAGCAGCGAGAGAGGATTAGAGAGACAGAGAGCGAGGAGGCAATGAGGATGGACACTGCAGGCCCCAGCAAAGCTTTTTCATTAATAACCTTAGCAATGTTTTACAGCAGCCAGCAGCAGCAGAATACCCCGAAAACTGATCATCGTCTGTGAAACCAGGGAGGCACAGAGAAGAACCAACGAGCAAAAAATAAATAAATAAACAACACACGAAATTAGGGATGAGCTGGCCAAAACTTACCAGGGCAGTATGTGTCCAGGTCTGGATTCTTGGCAGTGGTGGAGGTGTGTGTAGGGGAGCCAAGCTCTGATTGTGGAATGCGAGGGCTCTCCACAAACTTTGCTTTCCGCAGAGGGGCTGGGAGCAGAAAGCATAGACACACACACACACACACCCAGAAGGAGACAACACGTGCACACACAGAAACACAGAGAGACACACACATAAATCAGGGAGATGGAAGAAGAAAAGAAAGAGAGGAGTGACAGGGACAGGACAGAAAGGGAGGAAAGTCAGAGAGCTTACAGCATGAACTTAAAGCAGCACACTGATAAAATGAAAACATTCTGAAGGCTTTCTTACGCCTTGTGTTTGCATCGGGTCAGATAAAGCAAACACATGAGTAAATAAGCAACGTGAGCAATCAGGTACCTCGCTAGGGCGAACCAATACACCTGCAAAACATCCGCCCACCACTGAAATGCAAGAATACCAGGAAGCAAAAAAGCTAAATAAATAAAAAGTTTGTTGCGTCTGTTTGTCCAGTGTCAAAAATCACACCAAGAATGCAAATGAGATCCATTTTGGGAATGTCCTCGCGCCCGACTCAGCCACAGCGTCTGAGACATCAAATGAGAAAATCAGAGATTCGCAGAAAGCCGGGGGTGGTGGCTGTGTATGATCCTTTCATGGGTTCTTGGTCACGGCACACAGATTGTGAGCACCGTTACCCAGTTCAGCTTACAGTGTCATGAGTCCATACATTGTGGTGTTCTTAAAAAAATAGTTTTATGACGCACATAAAAGGCAAAGTCATTGTACTGATAAACACACACAGGCTACATACCCTGGAAGAAATGCAAAAAGAAGAAAACCTTTGCGATCCATTCAGTGGCATTTGTTTGCAAGGATGTTGTTGTTAAAATCACCGAGTGTGATGGCTCTCCACAGCAAGAATAATGAGACCATAAGGCTTCCTGCACTCGCTCTGCTTTTTAATGTTCTGTCAATTAGCACTAAAATGCTAAGCCTGCTTACGCTGAATATCTGGCTAATATACCACACAAATGGAGACCAAAAAAAGAAAAAACAACCCATCCATCCAATACAGAAATGACTTCCCCTCCTCCTCTGTTATATTCATAAACAGGAGGAACCAGACTATATTTCCCCCTTTTTTTGTCCTCACTATGGAAATAACTTCTATGACGAACTTGGAGTCATGCCCAGCTGTGAGAAAGAAAAAAGAAATCAGCCAATATCAACTAAATTGTGCATAAGACTCATTTGTTTAATCTATTATCTTTATTTTCTGTACTGGTGTGGGTTTGAGATGGGCAGCAACTAAGCATAATTTACCCTTAATTGACTAATCTGGTTAAATAGGGGTTTAAAATAGATTATACTGTATGTCGCAACCATTACTGTTACGGGTGAGCAGACACGTCCAAAGCTATCTGGTGCAGAAATACTGTGCAGGACCAAAGTGCGGTGAGCAGGAAGTCATGAGCAGCAGTTGGAACATATGTTCAAGCAACAGCGAGTGCAAAACCAGAATAGATTCTTCACCACTTTTGTTTAGGGCTCGTGTTACAGCTAATGTCAGGATAATGTATGTGTGTGTGTGTAATGGGTGGGGAGGAGAGCTTTAATCCCTTTGCCTACATACTGTTGAGCACAGTACAGTGGTACAGATGGTCGATGTAAAATGCGTAACATACAGGGAGAAAGTTCAAGCATCCTCACAGGCTGTACAGACTTGTAAACATGCCATTTTCAAAACAAGCTTTATTTTCAGTCTTTAGCTTTTAAACTCTGCGTCTTTGTTCAAATATCTTTTTCAATGTTATTCTTTTTCCACTAACTATATATATATATTATATACTTTTTAAAATCAGAGCGCACCATCAAATCAATTCGATTCTGGTCAGTTAGGTAGCAGAGGGGGGTGTTAGTCAGTTTCTGCTGCTTTGGTGTTAATTACGTTAACAACAGGTGCACTAGAGGGGAACCAATGAGACAACCCCCAAAAGAACGGTTTTACAGGTGGATGGCACCGACGGTTTTTGGGTTTCTTTTGACTGTTTTTTCCCCATTCGTTTTAAATTTGGCTAGGTCAGTGTCACTACTGGTAGCATGCAGGGGTGGCTGGACCCACCACCTCGTCCAGGATGGCACATAAATGCATGCCAATGCCAGAAGGTTTGCTGTGAATCCCACCACAGTGTCAAGAGCAAGAAGGAGTGCTCAAGAGCATGAGCATGAGCTCCCTGCCTGACATCGTGGAGCCAGATTAGCATTTCCCATACACTACCAGAATTGATAAATCCACCACTGGCGCACTCTTCTTTTCACAGATGAGAGAGGTTCACTCTGAGCATATGAGACAGATGTGAAAGAGTCTGCGGGCACTGTGGAGAACTTCATGCTGCCTGTAGCATCGTTCAACATAACTGGTTTGGTTGTGGGTCTAGGGAGGCATATCTATGGAGGGACATACAGATCTCTAGAGGCTAGGCAGCAGCACCCTGACTCCCATTAGGTATTGGGATAAAATCCTTGGACCTATAATCAGAACTACACTAATGCAGTAGGTCCTGAGTTCCTTATGGTGCATGACAATACCTTATGTGGAGGGAGTATGCAGGCAGTCCCTGAAGGATGAAAGAATTGATACCACTGACTCTCCCCCAAACTCTGCCTGACCACAATCCAATAGAACACCTCTGGGACATCAGATGCTGCCAGGTTTCACCTCAGACTGTCCAGGAGCTCAGAGCCCCTGTCCAAACTGGGAGGAGAGCCCCCAGGAGACTGTCATCTCATTAGGAGCATGCCCTGATCTTGTCAGGCATGCATACAAGCATGTAGGGGCCATACAAACTACTTAGCACCACTTTGAGATACTGCAATGAAATGCTACAAAGTTGCTAATGCTCTGCTGACTCGATAACTGCAGATTTCCAAAGCTCCTCTAGCATTAACATCTGTATAGAAACTGCACCAGGAGCTTCATGGCATGGATTTTCATGGCTGAGCAGCTCCTCTCAGTGAAATGTGCAGGTGGTCCCTACCTTCCATTTAGTTTTCATGCAGTGTAGATATTATCTTAAAACCCTGCAAGAACTTTTTCTGTTTTAATTCAAGTATCACATTACATAGTCCATCGTTGGAATATTCCTACTCACTCTACAGCATTGTGTAAAATATGCAAGCAAACATGAAAAAGGAAGAATATTTAATTTCATTGTTAATTTCTGTTCCTCAGAGGTGTTCAGTACAGCAGACGCGTTACTCTCATTTTAAACATTGTTGGTGGAAACTGCTTTAAGGCTACTTCACCTGTAATGACAATGCATGTTGTACGTTTTAATTAACTTCAATACTCAGTAGAAGAGAGAATAATATAGATGGGTTAAGCAGTAGAGTGGTAGCTTCTTCAGACAGTGGCCCTCCAACTTTGTAAATTAATAGTGCAGTATTGCTAATGACACCATGGTATTTTACCACAAAAATGATACTACTACTTGTACTAATTAGTTAATATTAGGTCCCTAATCAGGTTGTATTAGACAAAGTCAAATTTTAGATAAAAATAAATAATGTATCAAAGTTATTACAGTTATTTTCTGCTAATATGTCTGCAACAAATGCCATGTCAATCCAAGCAAAGAAGTTGCTAGGGCATTTTAGCCAGCATAAGAGTAACGAAAAAATCATGCTTCAGGCATGACGAAAAACAACTTAAAATTCCAAGAAATTAAAAAAAATAAGGTTTGTACCTTGATCCAGGCCTGCACCAGGCACTAACAACTTGTTCCCTTTTCTCATGATCTTATTGTGCACCAATCTACTGCAATCTGTTGTCACAATTTGACATACTCTGCTCACAAACAAATCCAAAGTTAAAACAAATGAAAACGAATTCTGCCTGGCAAAGAAAATTAAGTGCCGCTTCAGAGTTATGTGCATGTGCATAAAGTACAAGTGTTTATATGCCATAATCACTGTCAGCACTGTGTTAGTATGGCCTGGACAGGACTCTGCTAAATACCAAATCTAGGAGGTTATCCAGCACAGATGCCACAATGAACAAATACAAGTGATCGCCAGGACTAGAAGACTCCAGAGTCATCCACGGTTCAATGAAACGCCATGACAGACAAACTTACAAGCTTTTCTGTTTTTGGCCAGTGTTTTATGAGTTTAGAGTCCACTAACTGTGAGTTAGTAAATAAATTAATTAAATTAATTAAAACTTAATTAATGATTTGATACGAACATATGTGTCAGGAAAACAAAATACTAATAATTTTAAAATGCATTTAAATCATATTACATATTATTATTATTATTATTATTATTATTATATGTAACTAAATATAAATTAGCTACAATACAATTACATAAAATGTATTTATCGTATTCTCATCTCCTATTTGTTCATTTTTTTGTTACCCATCAATAGATTATGTCGGGTTTTGACCTTCACACAAAAGATGTGTGAAAAGATTCTGCTCATATTGGTGTGAAGGTTGTACACGTACTACTTGTTATCTGAGGAGCCAAGTAAGAATTATTTTGGTTGATGGAGCTTTTAACTTTCAAAGAGGAAGACAGGTAGGGACACTTTCCTAACTGTACACAATTTGGGCTGGAGCATGTTTTCTGTTTTGCCCCTCTCGTCCATTTAACGATATTGAAAAGTTCACTTGGTTAGGTAAAAAATGAATGTGCAATAGCAGAAAAAGATGCCAAAGCTTGTATTTTTATGCTTCCATTTCAACCTACAGTCCTGTCCGATTTCCTGAAGGCGCTCTTGCACCTGCACTGACAAGCTTGCAACAGCTTGCACTATAACCTGTAACAAGCTGGAAGGAGAGTGTGACAGTCTGACAGTGTAGGCAGTGTGTTCGCAAGAGCATGAACACAAAGTTCCCCCATATATTTCAACTGTTTTACATTTTAAATCATTTACGGTACCAAAGGTTTCCTGCGATGCCTTGACACTGATTGCACTGAGAGACTAAAGGCATTCTCCTCCCAGAATATCAATTTTGGGATAAACTACAGTGAAAAGAAGATTACCATTTCTTTTGTTTGTAGTCTCCCTGATCTCACCTCTACAAAATAGGGAAGGGAAACGCTGTCTATTGGAGTAAATCCCCTCTATAGCTCTGGTTCCAGGAGACTAAATCCCATGGACTTCTCTCCTGCAGTTCTGTTGTCAGTGTGTGCCAGGCTGAGGATGGGTGACAGTGTGATGGATGGCAGCAGGCAAATCCACTCCTCTAATGAGCTTATGAATAAATATATCTTGTCTGCATGTGCAGATGCACGTGGCCGTGAAATAGATATTTCTTACATGCTCTGGGTGTGCGGGTTCGAATATGAATATGCATGCGACATGTATGCAAGTGTATATGTGAGATTAGAGTAAGAAAAGAGAGGGTGAAGGGAGGGATCCACAGAAACACTGGTGCTAAAGGACATTGTGAAAAATTTAAAAAGCTCATATCTATTCCCAAGACTGTCAGCACAGACACACAGCCTTTGGCGAAGTCATCAACAAAACAGAAAGCACGTCAATATTGTGATTCAAATTCACACGGTGTTGTGCATATGAAAGAAGAAAGCTTCTTTTCAACATGGCAGTCCCCTCAGACACAACCTGGGCTTTCAACAAATAAATGACAAGATCTGAATATGAATTGGAAGCTCCAATATGCAATGCACATTTTCTCATTTGCTGCAGATAAGTGAATGATAAGCGAGCGAAAGGAGACATCGCAGCGTCTCTACCACTGTGTCAGTTGCATACGACCTCAGGCACCCACTCAGACAAAGACACGGGCGCCCACAAATTAACATACACACTCACGTACAGACCAGCGGTGAGGACATACATTGCCCGGCTGTCTGCAACCTAAGCAGAGCTTTATAGAAACTGAGCACGCCAGGCCCAGTCACTATGGCAACAGCAGAGCACAGGGAAAGGAAGAGTTGTCCATCTTTTTAGGGTGGTGGTAACGCAGACAGAAGCTGACTTCAACGGCACTAAAAGCTCCCAGCTTTCGCTCAAATGCAATCAAACAACCTCTTTGTATTGACAAATCTCAGCTGCTTTACAGCACCGCGTCCTCCACACATCATCTCAATTCAAGGAATTCAGCTTTTAAAGATGCAAACTGCTGCAATGGCAGCTCTGATCCTTTGTGCTCTGACCCAAAAAGAGATGATGTGATCTCAATCTAGAACAATAATGAAGCTTTGACTTTTTTTTTTGAGTGCTTTCATAGAGCAATACAGTCACATCAATATCACATTTCAATATTTTAAAAAATGATGATACTGAAGAGTCAAGCTGACTGTTAAGTGTTACTTAATGAACTTTTGCAGGGGACCTGTTGTGCTCATGATTCATAGCTCAAAATAATGGTGCAGCCCCTCCGTTCATCCCCTATCTGAAACAAGTCCTTTACTCCCATTAAGTGTTCTTCTGATTGGCTGTCGTAGCAGATGGGTGGGGCCCACCATATTAAGGATAACTTCTCTCTCTAACATCACACAGATCCAAGAAGATTTTTTTAAGACTGAAACAAAGCATTTATAGCAGCCTGAAGTTGAATTAAGTTTAATTTTGATTGATAATTGATCATTTTATGCAATCTTATCACACATAATGTGATCTAGCAGTCCTTTTATGGCCATATGAGGCGTTTCAGAAAAGATTAACAATGTTTTTGATGTTAATCTTTGGAGCAGCAAAGACAACTGCCCACAATTAGGCTTATGAAGTTAAAAGGTTTGCAATGAAGTGGATATGTTTGGGTAATTTTGAAGATGAAGAGTTTAGTAATTCATTCTATTCAACATATAGCAACTGAGTTCAAAAGCATTGCAGTCCTGAAGTAGCAGAGAGATGCAGTTTTATATTTCTTTCACCAGTCTCCATGAATGACCCGAAGACTTGTGCCCAGTGTGCATTTAATAGTCCGGCTCACAGACCGCAGATGATTTTGTGTGCTTCTCTTGTTGACTTGTTAAACAAAACAATACAGACCAGATGTTGCCGTGCAACACGGAGGCTGCCGACAGTCAGTAGCATGTGCGAGTCCATTAGCTCGGCTGCCTCCCCTGTTTGTTTTATTTTTTTGTACTTTTAATGTATGCGTGCAAGTGTCTGTGTGCGAGTGTCTGCACACACTCACATGTGTATCTATCATTACAGGCCTTGGGAGGATTAGTGGAGCAAGGTGAGGCACAGCCGGAATTTTAAGAGGAAGGCGGGAGGGGCTGATTTCCTAAGAAGGCTCATTAACTGAGCTTTCCTTAACCCAAAGAGCTGTTAATTCAACGTTTCACATAACCTTATTGGGCTTGGATTAAACCAACAGCACTAAATCAAGTGATATCAAATGCACAACAACGCATGAGTGGGTTAACCTAAATCTAAGACTTATAGAAAGAATTTGGAGCCGTTTTAGGTTACTGCCTTTTAAAAGCAGAGGGACAAAGTTGGTAATCCCCACACAAAGGATGATCTCAAGTTAAGACTGAGCTTTAGTGGCCAAACATGATGTGAGTCAAAGGCACCGTGGAGCAAAGGCTGTTTTTACAGCAGGAACTTGAGGGTCCTTTTAGGGTCACCCACATCTTTGTGCATGTTTCAAATATAGGAACTGCCCGTGTAGGACCTTCCTTAAGCGAGGTTTTCGTGTGGATCAAGAAAACCTTTAGGGAGGGGGTTCCTGCCTGATTGGCTGCTGGTCCCTGTTTACCATTCTTGAACAACCAAAAATCAGTGGCAAGAAAAGATGCCAAGAAAAATGCTCTTTCAGCAGACGTTGCCAAATAGATGCACTTCCTGTTCAGATTGTTTGTCCTCGTTTCACAGACAGGATTTTCTACAATGTTTTAACCAGCTCAACATGTTGTTTGTGCACGATTCCATTGTTCACATGTCACTTTATCATTATATTATTATGTAACAGCATGATTAATCTTTTAATTGAGTCTCCAAAATGGAATCCTTTCAAAATCCATAGGATGCTGTTTAATGTATTGTTACCAATAAATACAAATACCTTATTTATTTGCTCCGAGCAGCATTTTTTTAATCCTTTATTGGCTGGTCTAAAATGTGTACATTCTCCTTCCACAGCAGGCTGATACAGAGGAGTGACCATGAACGTTTGGCATACCCTCTCCCAGCAGGAGACCAGAGAGGACAGCACTCCTGAGGAAAGCAGCAAGGTAAAGTCAAATATCAGGCACTCCGGGAAAGTGAGAGGAGCACAATTGCCAAGGACACCACTTGATGCAGTGTACTAATAATAGCAAGGGTGTCTTGACCTTTGTCCCAGCTGGAGTTGGTCCCCTAGTGGAGATATTTATAACCTCACACAGACACTACTTGAGAACCACACCCTTGTCTTTGTGAAAAATCAGTGAGGGTCGGATGCTTTTGCTCTTGTTATGTAATTAGGAAGCTAAAATAAACACTACAAAGAAAACAGATTTGATTACTGATCCATGCTTCCAGTTTTAAGCTGTTCTGATTGAGATGATTCTGATAATGTGTCACTGTCTTTAGGACGACATAAAATGACCATCAAAGCTCCCCAAATGTCTTTCATGTCAGATAGAAGCTGTAATCAATTGTGGCCCTCATGTAATCCCATACACATAGTTAGGAGACTGACAGTAAGGGTAGAAAGTCGGAGCTGTGATCCAGACAAACGCCTGGTAGGGGTTCAGGACCCTGAAATGACTGAGCAAATAAGTTAACAGCAGACAGACAAGTAGTGAATGTTAATACTGCGCCTGGTGTCACTGTGGAGTCCTGTGCAATAGTCCGTAAGGGTTTGGATACGCATGGACACACATACAATAACACACTTCTTTAGGTCTCTGTGTATTTGTGTGAGCATCTCACAGAGAAGTGTTTGCTCAGCTCTTCACCAGTGGTATTCGCAGAAAGCAGTGAGGTGGTATATGTAACCCACTGCTCTGTTTTGTAAGCAAATCATTATCATTGCTATTAATAGCACACTGCGGGTTTCTCTTCTCCACAATACAGGTTTTTTTCCTCTTCTATTCCAGAAGGTACGGCTAAATACCTAGATAAAACTAAACGTAAGTAAAAACCACAGTAATAGTCATAAGATAGTAACTTCATTTGTAAAGCCTCTCTTGCAAGATGCAGCCGCTTGCTATGCTACACAGAGGAGGATTAAAATTAAGAAAGAAAAACACTGAATAGAAATTCCACATTTGGTGCCACTAACACAGAAAAATATGTTAACAGGATTTCAAGAAAGATTGGATGTTTAGAAAGTAAAATTAAAAGAAAAACTCAAGCCTTGGTATTGCTCATAAATACAAAACAAGTTTGCTCTTCTGGTTCCACAAAATGAAACCTTTTCACTGCAAAAATGCTCAAGAATAAAAAGACAGAAAAGGGAATAGAGTGATTTTGAGAAAAGACTTTTTATTCTAGGCGTAGAAAAAAATAGATGTTAATTCTGTCGTCAGTTTGGTTTGATATCAAAATATTTATTGAATCTTTCTGCTGCCTCTCATCATTTTTTAGGGATTGTAAAATTGTAAGATTCTGGCCCACTTGGACATCAGTGTTTTCTTTCCCTGTTAGTTTATTTCATTTTTCCCAGTGTTTATCCCTTATTTTATACCAGGAAACCAAAGAAATTTGTATTTTAAAACAATAATTGACCTTTTCAAAGTCTCCAAGCACTTAACGACCCCATGAATAGAATGTTTAAGTAGCTTAAAATTGATCTGACATCAGTACAACGGTGTAGCTCATCTAGATGGTGGCCCATGTTGCTGAAGGCTACTGTAGGGCCTGGATTCAACTCCACCCAATTTCCTGCATTCTCCCGCTCTGTTCCTGCTTTCCTAAGTTTTAAAGAATATTTCTCCTTCAAGCATCAATTTGTTCAGATCAGTAAATGTAAAAACTGCAACATAAAGACTGGATCTCATCAGCATAACAGCAGTCAGCTACGCAGTTTTAATGTTACTGGCTGGAATGATGGTGGTTAAATAAAATGCAAAAGTCATTGTCACAAATAAAACATAAAGAAACTGAAACTTTCAGAGACACCACGATCAACAAAGTCAAACACTTTGCCAAGGACAACCTTTCTGTGAGCAACAACAATGAAGCTCTTTGTCTTCGTCTTACTTCTTGCAAACTTGCTTTGAAATTTTCACAACAGCCATTTGACGCCAGGAGACATACTGAATGTCAGCGGGACCTTTCTGCTTACAATTACAGAACCTAATATTTTTTTAATTACTTAAATTACAAAAAGAAAAGGAAAGTTAAAGCCAAGCCTGTTATTGCTAAAGCGGTCTCTGTCTGGGTTGCACTTCTTTAGCTGCGTCATATTACTGTAGCTGTTTTGAAAGCTTTTGGGGAGATTTGTAATTGTAGGTTGTTACCTGGTACACACACTGGAAGCCGACTTTAAAGAGCTTGGTCGGAGTGGGGATCAAAAGGATGACTTCATCTTGCTAATGGCGGCGCTCACTGCCTCTTCTCTAATCATAATAAAAGACTGTAATTCTAGAATCCAGGGAGTTGTTACTGAAGGGGCAACACCGACTCACTTGATAGGTAATTCTACTCATTCGACAACTGCTGTTCGACTGAGAAAGAAAAGGACTTTAATACACAAGAATACTAGCCCGGCATGCAACACATAATTAAATCTCACTAATAAACTTTGAGAATGAGGAACAAAGTGCGAGCTTTTAAAGGCCAGTGGTATCACATGTAGGTAGAATGACCAAGTGTCGCATTATCTGGGATTTTGTTCCTGTCTTACTTTTGATTGGCTTAAAAAAAGAGATGTGTCTGGCTATCGAAACCAGGGCTAAACACTGGTTATCATGGTGGCTCAGATCTTCTGCTTCCATGGTTTTTCTTTGGAATGCCTTGTTTCTCTTGCCTCTAAACAAGTTAGGTTAATGCTCCCTATCTGGAGACTCTTGCAAAAGAAATATTTAATCTCAAAGAGTTTCACTTCCCAGTTAATACAACAAACCCCAAAGATTATATGCAAACCGAACAACAGCTGAATTAGCAGGTCTTTATCTGTAAAACATACGTTTCACCCCACACTTAGTTTTACTGTGGTTTGGTCACTTTATGCATGGCACATATTGTCTGTATGGTCACTCAGGAGGCTGCCTATTTAATCTAGGTGGAATCCAAATGCTACTCTCTTACTAAAGACTCATAAAACTGACAGTCCAGTAGGCAAATTAACATCACAGTCACATTTCCTGTGCAGGTTGTGGTGCCAGTAAACTGACCCACGGATGTTGGATTTTAGACATCTGCCCAGTTTATTTCATAACTCATTTTTTGGCTTACAAACCATTTGTCTTACGCGGGAGGGAAATCGAGCAATTATATAAAATCAATATCCCTCTGAAACACTGCAAACGGGTACAGGTAAGTGAAGTTTACACACAGGTAAGTGTGCCACACCAATTCAGAAGCCTGCAGTTTAAAGTCAGGACTTGTGAAAAAAAAATATGGGCCCACGAATAAATACGGGTACTGACACAAACTGAAAAACACTTGAATGACTCAAGAGGAAGCAATGGTTAAAATAACCTTGAGAAACATACTCTATCACACATTTTCTCTGGGTATTCTCACAAGAACCGCCTCAACCATGACTTAAAGTGGCATATGTGTTCCACTGCACCTGTTGAATACACGTCTTTGCACTTTCAAGGCTTTGCAGCGTCTGTCAGGCAACCATCACCCAGCTAATACATCTAATAAGAGAGAGGGAAACAATACAAAAGTCCTTGTGTCATAACCACAGAGGGATGCACTGCATTACTCTGGAAGAGACCCGTTTCACCCTGCTCCATCGAGTTCAAATAACCCCATGAGGGATCCACCATGAAGACAATAAACACGGCTACTTAGCCACCCTGAAATTGAAGTTCTTAGTGTCATTGCATGATAAGAGCCTGAATGACAGCTGACAAGGTAAGCTCATCAAAGCACTCTCCAGGTGGCGATACTAAGTGGTGTGAAAACCGGCTGTAGGCGCCTCATCAAAAACCATTCACCTGAGACCAGCAATAGCAGCTGGTGATGAGGTGTTCATGTTTTTCTGGCAGACAACGTTATTGAGACATTTTGTTCCGTTCACACACCAGCTAGCAGTCCCCTGGGATAAGGCAGGGAGGCAGGAAACCTGCAGCAAGAGGGAGGAACCACGTCCCAGCACATGACAAGGTGATTCTCGTACACAACAACAAGCTGCTGCCGACTACCTAGCGAGGGGTTTGGGGTGGGCGGGGGGGGGACTATTCCCCACCAACTTCAACCCATTTACGCAACCATATGCTACATATGACGCTGCGCTCTGGAAGGAAAAGTGAGACACACAACAACAAGAACAAGCACCATTAGCCGCCCACAGCTTGCGCTTTAGACACGCACACACACTCCATCAGACACATACACACACACACACTCTCTCAAAGACAATTGAATGCTCACCCACGCTGACGCATGAAACAGACCAGCTCGCCACGAAAAAACACTTACATTATCACACTCTGGTTGATTCACAGGCCCTCGAGCCTACACTGTGATTAGAGTTCACATCTTTGACAAATGCATCATTTCACGGAGAGAAATTACTTTCCTGCACTCCTCCCATTAGCCCCGTGTCTTTAAAAACGTCATTCGAACCAGCGGCCGCGCCACGCAGCAGACGAGCTCCGTGCAAGGAAAGGTGGAGCAGCAGGTGACAAGTGGTGAGGGTTGGAGGCTGGGTGAGGGGGTGAAACAGAGTTTGCGAGCACAGATGGAGGAATGAAACAAGCAAAAGAGGGTGTGGCTGGGCTCACCATTCTCAAACCAGATCTCGCATTCCTGAAGGCTGGAGTACGGCACCAGCTCCCCTCCTTCCCCTCCTTCCAGCGACACAAGCAGTCCTGCTTCCTCCCTGAACGATGACCAGCTCATCAAAAAGAAAAAAAAAAAAGAAAAACAAGGAAAAAGAAGGAAAAGAAGGAAAATGCGTACGAGAAAATACGCCTGCAAGCGAAGCAGGGGAGGAGAAGTGCGGAGAAGCACACGAGATCTCCTTCTACCTTCCCCCCCGGTTTCCCTTCTGAAGCAATCTCCACAGGTTTCAGTGGTGATGCTGCCCGCTCACTTCAGTTGCGGTAAATGATACGGAGCCGGGCAGCTATGGCAGTGACGGGAGGAGCGAGAAGAGGAGGAGGAAAACGAGAGGGGAGGAAAAAGGGAAGGAAGAAGGAAGAACGCAGCAGTCAATGTGTCACTGGGGAAAGAGAAGGAGGGGGGACACAAAGGTGAAACCTCTGCGATGGCAGCAACGTGAAAAGCTGACAGGTGACCAAAAGCCTTCGCCAGAAAGAAATGAAGAGAGGACAAAAAAGAAGAAGAAGAAGAGAGCGATACGAGCGGCACAGGGAGCCTTTCCTGTAAGCACAGAGAGGTGAGCTCTTCAATCGCCTCCGTGACTGCATTAGCGCTTAGCGTGTTATGTATAGATGTGAGAGGCGCACACTCTCTGTACAGGAACAGGAGTCCAGGTCTCCAGCAGATGAATGGTGCAGTGCTGCTGTTGTCATAGCAACCACAGAGCAAAAGGAGGTGGAGGAGGAGGAGAAGGGTGGGTATTGAGGCAGGAAAGAAAATGGCATAAAAAAAGAGGGAGGGAGAAAGGGAGGGTATTATTAAAGGGACACAGTTTTGTCGTTTGTGGACGGAGCTTCGGGGACATATCAGATCACAAGCGGTGAGGGAAAAAGGAGGAATGGTATTATTTGATCGTAACATGGGTTTCAATGAAACCTACACTGTTTTCCTTTTGGACCAAGACATTCCTGCCTGTCCTTGTTTTACCCTTGAAACTCTATTTGTACAGCTGCAGCCATGTTTCATGTCCAAACTCAAGAGGCTGCAAGTTTATTGTGTACCAGCTTCGCTTTTGTCGGGCGCTTCGTTAGGCTGTAAGCATCCTGTTCTAAATGTTTTTTATTAATCTCCTCCACTCACAGTTATTTCCCACGGGTGACAATCCTAAGCCTCTTGCAAGTCTTACCAAAAGGCCCAGAAAATGTGCGACGATCACAGGTCAAACTTCACTTGCTACTGAAAAGCAGTGATTCTCAGCCTTCTTTATCTCACTCACCACCACAGCAATGACAGAGAGGACTCAGAAATTTCAAATGAGAAAACCTTTGGCTTAGTGCTTCTCAGTTATTGTTATTTGACTTTTTCAACTGCCCATACAGTAATGTGCAACAGTCTTGAGCCACCCCTCATTTATATTTTACTACCGAGTAGCCAACATGTGTTAGGTTTTTTTTGTTTTGTTTTTTTAATACAAGACATTCTGTAAATTGGGACTTTTAGTTATTTAGTAGGTCTTTAAAATTTTTCTTCTTTGGACAGTGGCTGCTTTTCACTAATTTTAAGCCTGGTCCTTGTGCAATTTGGCATATTTTGGTCTTTGCACCCTAATGACTTAAGAATCCTGAGGCCATTTCTGAGGAGGTTTCAGTAAACAGTAAAGTTATCAGCTCAAGCAGGTCTTTGCTAGCTTTTTTTCCTATTTCTTAAGGTTGAGACTTTCGAGTACTGCTCGTCTGCTGTAGTTATTTATGCCTGTCACTTCCTTTGTCTTGGTTTTTTCAAATTATTATTCGCACATCTTGAGTTTTTATTTTTATTTTAATAAATTCAACAAACCAAATGGATACAAAAGATGTGTTTTCAGTGAAAGGCTCAAAGTTAATTTGAGATAAAATTTGATTCATCCTGTGAATTAGGTGCTTATTTATTCTTGAATCATTTACAGGCCACTGTTAAGTGGCTTAACAACCAAACTACATTCATCTGAAAATGGTTAGGTACAAGGACTGGACTGAAAGTGACGGAAAGGCCAGCCAATATCCAAAGAAAAACTTTGGAAGACAGAAAGCCTGGAAAACTATTGTTCGAGACTTCAATACTTTAACTTTAAAGTATTATGAGAAGGTGTGAGGTGGTTTGAGACTGTTGCACAGTAGTTGTACTTACATGTAACCAATAAGGTTACCAAAGTGTGTAAGGAATGAAAGCACCAGGAAAGATGTATAGCCTAGACTTTGTTGCTGCAAAGAGTCATAATCAGTTAGTTATGATATTCATCACAGGAGTTTACAGACTTAAGAAGTGATATAAATCTTCTAGAAATGCATGTTGTCTTTATATTATGTGTAAACATCCTTGCAGAACGCCTGGCATCTTCAGCCTCAAGATATAAACTATAATCTTTATTCCCACACCAGACAGTGCAGCTCTTTCAATATTATTATATTATTGGTTTTTATCATTCCTTCCACTTCTAGTTCGTCTTCCCTGTGGTCCTTTCCTCTATTTACCTGATATATTTATAGATGAAAGATGGATCTGAGATTTTTCACTTTAAGCCTCACCTTTCTTTTACCTTTTCTTTACATTAAAATAAGCAACACCTCAACAATCATTAATATATTATGAGTTTTCTCATTTTCAAGTGAGCTTCTTCTTTTTTTCTTTTTTTTAAAATCAGTCTTTTTTGCTTTCCAATCTAAATTGCCATAATCAGAACTTGATTTACTGATTTTTTTAATGTGTGCATAAAAAAGGGCAGAAAGAACGATCAGCCTGATACACGTCTTATATCTGCCTAAATAAAAAAAAAACAACAGCCAATGGCTGCGCAGCCTAGCTATGAGTGGAAACATCTGGTCTGGTTTTATCCTATTTAAATGCACCTCTTTAGCTATCTCATGGGAGCTGCAGGAAATCCCACCTGACACTGAGGAAGAAATGGAGCGCAACTACTACAAATACTCAAACAACATACCACATTAAGTATTAAGCTTTTGTGACAGAACATGGTAGCACATTTTCTTTGTTTCTAGTCATTATACTAAGCTGAGCTAAGTTAACTGCCGAGATCATCATCTTAGAGACCCCCGGGCACAAATATTTGATGGGCCCCAACTAGCTTCCTTCTTAAAGAATTAGAAATAGCATACAGGAATGGTTTAAAATGGAGAGTGCAGTTTTTCTTACCGGAAATTAAAAAGTAACCATCTCAACTCAAATTCAGTCAAAGCTTTAAAGTATCTAACATTTGATTGAAAATGAAGCAGCCAGAGCTTTTTCATAAAAGTGTAAATCCACGGCGATTTCGGGCTGCTGCTGCAGCTTCTAGATTAGCTCGCGTGTCATCTCGCTGAACATTTTCTCAACAACTTTAAAGTTTACAATTCTGTCTAATAAATAAAAGAACTGTCACTTGGCAATTTTACTTGGGTTAGAGTTGCCTCCTTTTTTTTGTTTTACTCTAAAATATTTTCTGGTTCATTTAGTTTGGAAATACTATAGCATTGAGCACTCATTTTTTTAATTGTGAAAAGAAAATCACATCTATACACTTGTTTTTCTTCCAGATTTCCAGATTTGATTTTCAGACCAAAGAATTGTACTTAAAATACTTGTGGATTTGTTATGTTTCTTGCCCTTTGGGTGGGTCCCCAGGCCTGCTGTTAGCTATAGCTTTACACTTACCATACACATAGCATGTCTGAGCACAACCAAACATTACATTTTCATTAAAATGCAGAAAAGAACTTGGAGCAGAAATCTCAAATTTTGGGAAATAAGAGCAGTTTCAGTTTAGAAAAACTTCTATTATATTTCTACTATAAGTATTACCCCTTCAGTTGTGCACCACCATTCATCTGAAGAACGTAAGTAAGTTCAACGAAAGGCAGCTACAGGGACATTTCGAGTCCCCTCAAGTAACTTTAATGTGACATACTGTGGCACAGTGCAGAAGAACTGATGTTTGCACATAATGACACAGCACCTCATCTCTAAGAAAGCCAGACTATTTGGACGGTGACTAAAATATGTCAAGTACTTCTGTTGCAGCATTTAATCCAGCCACTGCTTTTCCTGAGGGCATCGTACTTAAACATTTCAATTACACCTTTCTACTCTTAACCTTCACTCCTTATTTTTCAGCTGCGACAATGGATCTGAAAATGTCACATTTTCCCTTTCAGCGGAACAAATGATTTGGTGGGTCGGCAGTGGCTGGGACAGTGGAAGGAGGAAATAATGATGATAATTGAAGAACGATTTTCTCAAGGTGCAACGCTGGGTAAGGAGGCGTGGAGATTGAGACGTCCCAAATGTCAGTGTTCATTTCAAAAATTCACTGAGGATACCAGATGCAAATAAGACATGAGGCTGGCCAAGGATGGGTGGAGAGAGAGACAGAGATTGAGACGTCACACAAGAGCTGCTCATATAAAAAATAAAAATAAAATAAAATATGTGAAACGTAAGAGAATTACAGATGGATTATTGCATGTTCAAACATCTGTTCCTATATGATGCTGGAAGATCAGCTGGCGTTTAATCTCAGAGGCAGGTAAATTAATTAATCAGGTGAAACCTGTTATTTATTAGCTACTGTTTAATTATGCTTTTAGGGCTACAAATAACAGTTTCAATTAATCTGACATTTTCTCGAGTCTAAAGATAATGATGGTCTAGAACTACCAGATTTTTATTACTACTTCTTAGCCAACAGATTGCTGTAGGCTTTAAAATGTATCAAATGAAGCTTATTAGAAAAACCATAATTGGACAAGAACTCTACGGAAGAACAAGTTCAAAGTCAGCGACAGTACATTTCTTGAATATCAGCAATTATGGTCCACCACACAGGTGATATTTAACCCCAGTCGATTGAACTTAGAAATACTTAACACAGAACAGAATATTTAAATCTCTGTACCCACAAATTCAAAATCAAAAAAGTCAAAAATGGATGACTTCCATTTCCCTCCTGATAGCAAAATCAAAGTGAAGATCGATATTTTTAGACACAAAGCTCTCCATAGAACACACTTTACAGGACAAAGGATGTTCCAAATGGGCCTTGCACATAGGTAGTTTTATATAAAGTGAACTATATGTTTGCTATATGGTCTTGTACGTCTGTTCAGAGATTCTGGCAGAGGATATGTGAAGACACATTCACATCGTTCAATTGCTGTATCCCAACCTCACCCACTGTGCATTTTAGGTGATGCAAGTGAATTAGATATAGAAGCAAATGCATCACACATAGTTCCTACTGCCTTATGCATCGCTAAGAAAACTATCCTCATGAATTGGAAATCAAAAAATGATTTATGTGCAACTCAGTATAGAAATTTACTTCTAAACCCCGTTAGTCTGGAGAGATATCATTCCTCCTTGAAAAACCAATTGGGTGAATTTGATTCTCTCTGGCTTCCACTGATCAGTCCCATTTCTTAGTGGGGGTGGTCATTGTGCCTTGGAGGTGGACCCAGAGGCCTTCTTGGGGCTGGATTGTAGTTTGAACTACTTCTTGTGGCTTTCCTGCAATATTTTCACAGCTCAGCAGGTGGCCACAAATCGCTTTTATAATCAAATGGAACTATTTTTGTGTCATGCTTTCCTCTGCTAGCCTCGTCCACATTCCCCAAATACTTCAAAAAATAATAAAAAAGATTCTGCTGAGCATGACTCAGATACACCATAATCTTATTGCAGTCTGCTGTATCTCTGCAGGAAAACCCCCAACAAGGGAGCGTGTCTTTTCTTTGAACGATTCCACTGTAAAATAAATTTAAAAGAAGACAAAAAAACAAAAACAGAGATGCAGCATTTGTGAGAAGTAGCCAATTTAGCAGAGCTCAACTGCTCAACTGTTTTAATGCGGATTCTTTAAGACCACCCACACCATGAGCTGTAAAACCTGACTAAGCAGTCCTGCACACTGTGCTTTGATAACCCTGACCACTACTCATGCCTACATCAGTGACCGCTTACAAGTTAGCTAAGTGTAGTGCATTCCCACTTATTCACATATTACTCCATTATTGTGAGCACCACAGAGACAATAGATTTTAGATATGCTCATATCACTGTGATAATTGAAGCAAAAGTGGGTGAAAAATTAGGCTGTATAATTAAATCAAGGCTTTTCTCAGGTTTTAAGGCCAAATGCAATTTTCCACTTTTATGCTGCAATCCATGGGGAGGCAGTAATTGTATTGATTGTAGCCATTAATTAGGGGAAAGCAGTGTAATCTGGGGAGAGATGTTGAAATAATTCCTCTTAAATGTTTCTGAGTGGAGCAGGGCCAATCAATCAGCTGGGGCGACATCTCTGGTGAGCTTGACACTTGAGTGAGGTGTTTATTAAAGCACAAATAAGCAATCAGTGATTACAGCTCATAACAATCAGCCACTAAGAGATAAGTGCGACAATGAGCCACTCCAATTCTGAGACAACAGAGGACTAAAAATAGAAAACATAAACAATGTGGACGCGAAATCTGTCAAACGCACATGAAGATGAGGGACAGATGAGCCCTGTCAGTGGTTTAAAGTACTACCATTAAGTGTATTTATATCTGGTACTTGTATTTAAGCATTTACCACTACCCTGCATTTATCAGACAGCTGCAGTTACTAGTTACTTTATCAAGATTTTTTTTCATGCAAAACATATCATTAAAACAAGCTCCAACCTTCAGGGCTTAAAAATGAAACCAGAGTATAGTTCTGTGAAAAAGTATTTGCCCCCCATCCTTATTTCTTTCTTTTTTTTGTTTTTGTTGGCCACATATTCATGGCCACAGTTTATGAAAGAGAAACTGAAACAGGGAGTTGTAGGCATCACTTTCTCCAATTTAAAGTGATGTTTCGGCTGCTAAGCTTTTTAGAAGGTTTTAATGGAATTATATGGTTTGCTATTAGCTACAGATCATCCAAGAAGTTTCTGCTTCAGTCCTTAAGAGTGAAATAATAGGACTTTCATGACTTAGCGCTAATAGCAGATTTGTGTGTCTGTGTGGATCCATTATGGGTGTAGCTTTCTAACCAAGCTTGCTGGCATTTGTTGAGAATTTTAACTCAATGTTTGCCAACACTGAGTTAAAAACAGTGTGTGATGCCATGGCGGCTAAATCTTTTATATAGTGTAGGGATTCAGGCACAACATAAAAACCACCGACAGAGTCTTTTTAGGCGATCAGGAGTATTGTGGTGCATTTCATGGACTCTCTATCAGATTTGGTTCTTAAGAATTTGAATGTTTGGGCTCTTTGTCATGTTCCTTGATCCAATCATGAGCAAGTTTTGTGAGGGAGACCAAAGCCATCGAGGACTGCCAATGGTATTAGTGGTGGTTGCTGAAACCAAATATTGAGGAGACAGGTAAAACTGCTTGCTACGAACAAGCACTGAGTGGTTGCTGTAATCTAACACTCAGTGTGGCCAACCGTAGCAGTAGATGTTATCAGATACACAGAGAAAGCAGCCTAAAGGTGCTGAGATCCAACATTTTCAGCAGGTTTTAAAGATGTTACTGGTTTGTAATGATAAAACAAAAATGTAGATTATTTTCTTTCCTTAAGTTGCTGCAGAATCTTTCCTATCGTTTAGTAGTTGTAGTTTAGCACACAGTGCCTTACTCATACATCAAGTGGATTACCTCTCAATGCCAAACTCTAAGTAATTCACTAAACGAACATCAATAACCTAGACCTTTCTGTGCACATTGGTTTAAAATAGATTATTCCTTAATATAGACAACTAAAAGGAAGTCATGACAATGCATGCCACTTAGCAAGACAAGGTTTCATGACATAACACTGCATTGTAAGAAGATTAGAAACCACAGACATGTGGGACTATGTTGTTCAATGTATCAGCTAATCTTTCCATCTCATAAGTACCTTCATACTTTTTTGACCAATAGGGTGAAGAATTGTGGCATTCCTTCCAAGTCCACAGAAAACCAGTAGTGATTACATGAAAAACTGACTACGCAGTGCCTGTTTGCATCTCTTCCTACTCGAAAAATCTGTCTAAGAAGTTCCCCTTCAAGAGTCTTCAAGGAGGCAGAGGGGATTCAATCAGAAAGTCAAGGATTCTCTGAAAAGGTCAGAAATTTCATTGCTATTTTACAAGGTTGAATAACTCAAGTCTTCACAAACATCACAATTCTGCCCCCCTAGGGCCAATCAGGAGCTACAAACAAGGGCAGATAGAAGCTGTGACTGGGGGAGACCACCGGGGGGGATCAAAGCGCTTTAGCCCTTTAGACCTACTGCTGTTTGCTCTCTAGCGCACTCCCTTCTCTCACCTCTGCAATATGTGGCACGGGAGGGGTTCAGGCCTGTGACTGTAACACCGCACACAAGCTCAGTACCGTCAAGCTGTGGAGGAAGTGGTGCTGCGTTGAATTAATTAAAGGGCGACAAAGCTGGGTAGACTGAGCTCAAATACAGTCTGCTGGTGGATGACACTTGAGAGCAGACACAGGTCTTTGAGGGCTTGAAGGACAATGGGCACTTGAGGGCTTTTGTGCATGCTGTCATTTCACTCACAGGCCGTTTTGGTCCTGTAAGTGCTGTAAAGTCATACTGACATGTGATTTGAAGAATAACCACTGGACATACCATATATAAGCCCTTTTTAATGCAAAAACCTTTATCTGGATTAAAGCAATTATATATTTTGTCCGTGACTTCACCATTTAAATAGACACCACCTTATGACAGACAATAAGAGATATGACACAAATCCATACAGATAAGCACAAGCTAATCCTAGTGAAAGTTACAACACATGTTCACTTAAGGTGACAAGTGTAGTGAAATGAGTCAATTATGAAACATAATCCATAGAAAAAAATCTGTTTAAAAAGCATCACTAAGTTTGAAAATCCCCAAACACACAACAAGCAGCACCTGACTGGTGTAATACATCAAGCCAAATGATGACATGTGTGAGAACACTGCAAAGAGACCTCTCCCTACGTCAGCCACAAAATAAGAATAGTACAAATGAGACAGCGCCGTGCATCATTAATCAAGCTATTCTTGGCTGTCATGAAAAAAAAAACAAAAAAAAACCACACGCACAAACACTCTCTCTCACACACACACACATTCATATTTACAGATTCGTATGATGTCCTAAAAACTAGCTGCGACTCACGCAAATGAAAGAAGCCTTTTAGAAGCAGGCTGAATCAGCCACAAAACATCAAATCCAAGAAAAGCACACAAAATGCTCCTCAAACAGCAGAACAGTGAGGGAGGAGGTGGGGAGAAAAGTGTGATTTGGCCGGATTGTTCTGAAATTTAATTCTCGAGAAAAAAAAAGAAAGAAAGAAAAAGAAACCTCTGCTCCATCCGTCCACACACAGTCCTCTACAGCAGTGTGGCACACCCAGTTAAAATGGGAGAAAATGATGTGGTTATGTGATGTGCGTTTCCCCTTTAAAACCCACAGTTTGGATGACCCTGGAGAGATCATAAATCATTCTGTATGATGTAAAAATCACAGCTCCCCCCGGCATACCAGAAACGGTTAATGATCTGAAGTATCTGGGAGATTGGTGCACCCTAGTGGTGACTACTGAGTCGAGCTTTAAACTCATCCACACCCACTCTGCTTCTGTGTGGAGGCTGCACAGATACTGGGTGAAGCTGTGCTGTCAATATTTCAATTCTCATTTTGAAAGCACAAGTAGAGCAGTAACCTTTGATGCCCAGACCGTCTTGTGTACCAAAATAACTGCTTCTCCCCATTGCAATAGTAGAGGGAACACAACACAGACTCATAAAGCAGTTGATGAGGAAACAGAGGGGAGGCAATTTTCCACATTTTCTGAATGTCAGTGATGACTGTGGAAGGAAACGATTAGTGGTAGGAGGTAAAAAGCAATAAAGGACGCCTGAGCCAACCGCAGCTCGCAGTCCATCATCTGTTCTTGACACTGTCAATTAGGTAGGACTTTGGCGATTACAACAATTGGAAATTACAGTGTTTGTCAGAAACCCGAGCTCAGCTCCACTTGCTTTCTACTTAGAATTAGGGGGGCAAGTAATACAGTAAATGATTACTGCTTATCAGCAAGCATCGGGGTGAAACATTGCTTAGTCTTGTAAAATCAGTTTTAACTCAGTATGCATGATTTTGTGATTAAGCTGCCTACAGTGGTACAGTGAAGGGCTAAGGGAGGCTGTGTTAGTACACCGAGTCTATGGGGGAGGACAGCCACAGGCAAATTTAAACCAGATTTAGCCCACGTCTCTATTGGCTGTGGCTTTCTTCCTGAACTCTGGTTTAAAAAGAAAATGACAACAACTTCAAATCCTGCACTCTGAGTGACTCCTCTATCACCTGCAGCATCCTTACCTGTGAGCTTCTTCATTGGCTGCAGCCTGACACTGATGGTCTGATGGGTGAGCAGCGGGGAGGAGGGCAGAGAGCGTGACACGCCCTCCATTATGCGAATATGCTGCATGCCCTCAGTCATTGAAAGAGGGGGCACGTTGTAGTCTCCTTCAAAGGCACAGTCGCTGTCTATGCTGCCACCTGCAGGATGGGAGGGAGAAACAGCATAGTATGAGATATTTTTCTGGACTTTAAATAAAGCACTGTGTTATAATATTAATGGTATAACTGCAGACTCAATAGCAAAGGAAGAGAAGATGAGAGAGGAAATTATCCTACGGTTACTGCGTGATCTTACCAAATGGCTCCACTCTGGATTTGTACATGCATTATTAATTGGACACCTTTCATACACAACAGCTACATTTTGCTAATAGTCTAGGTCTCAAGCCATTTCCGATATGGCAGCCTCGCTTCTGTCAGTCTGCCCCAGGGCAGCTGTGGCTACAACTGTAGCTTGCCTTCACCAGTGTGTGAATGTGAGAGTGAATGAATAGTGGAATTGTAAAGCGCTTTGAGGGTCTTGAAAAGCGCAATATAAATGCAATCCATTATTATTATTATTATTAAAACAAAGAATTCAAAGGCGTCCTCTTATTAAATATAATTTTAAATGCCCTTATTCTCATCGCATGCTCAGGTTTAGCCAAAAAAAATCCAAAAAACATGTTTCAGCTTACAAACCTTAATCAGGATGTTAAACAGAGTTTGTGAAAAATCTGGATCTATTCTACTTGTCTTCCAGTAACTGACCGCATCCCTCTTTCCATGTAAAGAGGAGCCAAAACAACGAAGTTTTAACCAAAGGAATTTATGAATTTCTGGATTTATAAATTACCTGACACTAAATATCTTGGTGTAAATGGCTGATTCAGATTTGACTGCAGTTTTATAAACTCAGTTTGTATTTTGATATTCATTCATATTATCTGTGATTTGTGCTATTGTGTGCAGTTTATGCACATTTGATTTAAATATGATAAAAATTGTTAGCTTTGTGTTAAAACCCTTTTGTGCTCTTTATATTCCACTCTCATCCAAGGTGGATATTTGCCATTATTGGTACTCCACAAGTGGAAGTCTGCTATTAAAGGACCACCACTAGGAAAGGTCCAGCGGTTCATGAAATATATTTATACTCCTTTACAAAGTCTTATATGCCAGAACATGTTGGATTTTCTTTAGGATAAAGATGACCACACCATTAGAAGGAAAAACATGTGATTATAGTTCAAGAGAGTGCCTTTCAGTTGGAGTTTAAATGTATCCCTTCCAAAAGCACCTCAAATAAAACCAATCTGAATGCAGGAAGCACTATTCAGCTAACATTTTACCCAGATTCCTTGCGCATGTGGCACATTACTGCACCTTAAAACATTTAAACAAATGCTGCAAATATGTGCCATTTCATTAGGGACACAAGAATCTTTGTGGAAAAGGTAGATATAGTTATGCTGATGCCCAACAATTAACCTTAGGGGTACATTCATGTCAACTCTACCTGTTAGGACTGAAATGCCCCTATTTCTTAGAGTGTAGGCTGACAGGTATAACTGAATATAATGGATTGCAAGGATCAGAATATATCCACTATTAAAGTGCTTAGTTGGACTTCTTTGTTCTGTTTCTTTTCCTGTTTGTTCACCTGCTGTAGAAACCGTATCACCCTCTGACAGAGGATAGGACCTCAGCCTGGTCGCTCGATCCTGCAATCAGTGCACTACTGATATTGAGCGCAACATCACTGGCGTGACCCAGCAGAGAGCAGCCCTGCAGGCAACACGTGCAGTTTACATCATTGCCTCAAAAGGCAGCCCGCCTGACCTCTGTCAGCCCCGCAGTAACACAATACCCAACAATTTTTATATAATCAAGGATTTTCTAACCATTTGAAATGTTTAAACAAGAAAAAAAGCACAGTCATGACCACAAGAGAGCATTTTATTTACGAAAAAAGCCTCTCACAATGAGTGGTAATTACAGAGCCAGTATAAACAACCACTTACCATCACTCATACCCCCCCTTTTCCTCTTTTGCTCTAAAACCCACAAATTATGACAACTTTGGTTTTATTTTTAGTTTTTTAAATTTCACACGCACTCATTAGCCAGCTGTCTGTAAACATCCATTTTGTGAATCAGTTCTAGCTTAGACTGCCCATTTCCCAGCAGACTGAGCTGTAAAACCAACTGGTCAAGGAACATGCTCGCGCCAGATAGCAGCCGCAACGGTGAGACAAAAAGCCATTATCAGATACCGGTCCCTGAGGAAGCCAGTATGATGGCTAGGAAGGGGGCAAATTGGCTGCTGTAATATAAATACATCAGTATTGAAACAATTGCACTCATAGAAGAAATGCCAAACACAATCCGACACACACATCAATCCCTCTGTGGCTCTGGAGTCAGTCCATCCATTCACTGGGGAATGTCACTGTGAGAGTGAAAAACAACAGCCAGAGCAGCGGTTGCTTTCCCCGGCATGGAAATTCTCCACATGTATGCAGACACTGGTGTGAATATAAAATAGCTAACTTGGTATTCTGATAGCAGTTGCCAGCAGTCAGGATCAGGCTTGGTTTTAATGCTTTGAAATATTGAACAAAAATAAACAATTACCGGTAAGCTACTCTCAATCAATTACCTGCTAAATAAGTTAACAATTTTGTGGCCGTTCATGTTAAAATAATCAGGACAAATACAAAAGAACGTGCTTTATTTACTTATTCGACTTTTTAGGTATAAACTAGCTGCATTTACATCCAAGACACCTTCATTTTAGTCATTTTAGACTTTTTCAAAGAACTAAAAGGTTCCTTTCATACTGTAGGTTGTGTGAGTGTCCATCACACTGTGAAGAGCTGTGAAAATTATGCCAATTGGGCCGCTGGCATGTGAAAAAGTGACAAGTTATTTTTGCAGCAACTATACTGTCAGCCTGTCCTTATTCCTGTAGAATCATATAATGCAGTTGTGTCAAAGCCACTGGCAAGTCTAAGTTACTCACGAGGTGTTCTTTGGTGAAGCACAAAGTTATGGAACAGGGACATGCAGATATCATGCCACCGGGCGACCATGGCTCAGGGGAATGGGAAGCTCATCTGTAACCGGAGGGTTGCCAGTTCAATCCCCCTGCTCTCTCTGTCCCGGTCGTTGTGTCCTTGGGCAACACACTTTACCCTACCGCCTACTGGTGTTGGCCAGAAGGGCCGATGGCGATATGGCAGCCTCGCTTCTGTCAGTCTGCCCCAGGGTAGCTGTGGCTACAACTGTAGCTTGCCTTCACCAGTGTGTGAATGTGAGAGTGAATGAATAGTGGAATTGTAAAGCGCTTTGGGTGCCTAGAAAAGCGCTATATAAATGCAACTATTATTATTATTATTAAACTGCTGGTTCCTCTCACTCCTTTGGAAACAGACAGTGTAGGTCTCTGAAAACAGACAAGGCGTCAACGCACCAGCGCTAATAGACGTGTGTAATGGTATCTGACAAAAAGACATAATGCGATGCCCTGGGAGGAGAACTCATCAGTTCATCTGACATATGATTTCTTCTGTGACTTCACTGGTGATTAAAAAAAAGAAAAGAAAAAGAAACTAAAGTGCAGTACATGCATAGTACTGCACACTCCACACCCAAACGTCTGAAGCTTTCAGTCAGTACTACTGAAAACACTCACCAATCTAGTTCATAAGCCAAGAGCATAGAACGGGTAGGGACTTCCAGGCCTCAATGGCTGGTGTCCTGTAGGTTTTAGATGTGTCCTTGACCCAACACAGCTGATTTAAATGGCTAAATTACCTCCTCAACATGTCTTGAAGTTCTCCAGAGACCTGGTAATGAACTAATCATTCGATTCAGGCGTGTTGACCCAGGGTGAGATCAAAAACCTGCAGGACACAGACTCTCGAGGCCTGGAGTTCCATACCCCATAGAAGATGAGACAAAACCTGATTCCTGCACACTTTCTAACCTGCAACAATGTATTTATTAGAAATATAGTATAACTTATCAGAGGTTAATGACACAGAAGGACTATCTTATATGAGAAGTTAGTGCACTCTTTACAGCAGGTCATATTATTTAAAAAATTAATTAATAAATTAAATAAAGACAGAAATAGACAATTATTAACGTCCATCTATTTTCTCAGCTGCTATCCTAGCCAATGCCAGGTGAGAGGTTGGTAACCAATCCACTGTAGGGCTAACAGAGACACCATTAACCATTAATCACATTTGAACCTACAGTCTATTTAGAATCATCAATTAACTTAACATGCATGCCTCTGGACTCTGGAAGGCAACCAGAATACATAAAGACCAGCAGGCCTTGCAAACCCCAGAGTCTTCTTACTGTGCTGACAGTACTCACTGCACCACTTTAATGTATCCTTCCTAAAAATTACACCTAATGTATAGATAATTATTGAAAAATGTTGCAGTTAACCTTTAGTCTCAAAATGTTCCCCAGAGGTTACATGTCTGGGTGATCCTGCAGGTATACATTTGAATAGCACAAGACCTACACTAATGAAAATAAAGTTTTACTAAATTCAACACTGTTTCAAATAAATGTATTTTTCATGGTGTGTAGTATGCAGGAGCTTATTTGCAATGCAGTAAGTATGACCCTCCCACTATGAAGGGGCTCTGTGGAGCGTAAAATAATGTCCCTGTAATAGGGACACCGGTCCAAGAAGTTGAAATGCACTTTTCATCCAAATACTCGTAGTTTTAGCCAACATTCTTGTGGTGGAAAAGGCCCAAATCTCATCAATTAGTCCATTTAATTCTGGAAAGCCTCATTGAAAATTATGATAATCCTGAGAAAGATATTAAATGGTCTCATTCAGGTCAAAAATGAGAAGGGCAGAGAGGGAGCACCAGCCGCACTTCAGTGGTGAAATCCACAGAACAAAAGCAGTGAAGGGGAAATTACCGTGTTTCATTTTAGACTGCAATAAGAGTCGTGTACAAGGACCACTCCATGCCTCGAAATAAACAGAACCACCTACTCATCAAGGTGTTCAGTTCAAAATATGTATGAGGTGGAAAAAAACAAACTGCCCCAAACAGTTTCTGCCAAGCACAGACATTCTCGCTGTTGGTACCATCTAATGTCATATATACAAGCCTATTTCCCCTTGAAATTACTCAGATTTACAGGCAAAATTACAAGAATATAAAATTCATACACTTGCCCTCCCTGTAAATATAACTTCATTTCCAGTAGTCATAAACTTGCTGTTAGAAAACGGAATAAATGCGGTCCAGCAAACAAGGCTTCATGAAAACATTAAGGGGGCAGAAATAGCTTCTGGAAAGACCCAATAGGGAGGAAATATGGGGGACGAGAAAAGAGCTCACGTTTGTTTTCAGCAACTCAGCTTCTCATTCGCACATACTATACACACCGCGAGCACATAAAAGCAAGAGGTGAGAAGAGCAGGTGCTGTGGAAGGCATAACGTTTCCTGTCAAGACTGCAAACTTGTCTCTATCTCGAGTTTAAAGAAAACTTCTCTTTGGAGATTCGGTTGCTTACCTTGGCCGATGTGGCTCAGGTGAGGGTCTAGACTGGGCGAGCGGGGGTCTGCCAAGTCCTCGCTCCCACCATCTGCAGAAGAGGAGCACACAGAGAAAGACAGGGAGTGAGCTCGGTGGTGGTGGTGGTGGTGGTGGTGGCAGCGTGGAGAGGAGGTGCGAGTAAGCAGCAAGGCCACTTCTTCCTCCCCGATCAGCCAGATGTGAGATCTGAGGACACCCAGGAGGCTGCTCACACACAGACCCTCGACACCCTTCCTCCTGGGGCCCAAGCGTCCCCTTATTGTCGCGAGGGAAGAACGCGCTGCTGAGCTCCATTTTTTCCGCCTCCACATGTTTAGACTAAACAGTCAGTGAGCCTCTATCTCTAGGCAGGCCCAAAGCTGATAACATAATAGTTTACATTACAACCATTCCTGCATGAAGACCTGCGATGGAGGCACAATCAAAGAGCTCGCTGCGACATACATATGCTTAAATGAGGGATGACTTTGACTTGCAGTCAAACAGTGGGCGTCTCCCAAGATAGATCCACATACAGCTAATGATATGAAGATCAATTACGCCCAGGGGATCAGGCAGGCAGAATTAGCCACAGTGGATGGAGCTGAAAAGAGCAGGTTGGAGGGTGGGGGCAGCATCAATGGGCAGCACAGTCAGTGTCACCAGGGGATTGTTTCATAATCCTGCTCAAGTGCAGATGGATCTACTGTAAAGCACGACAGGCCAGCAGAGGAGGTGTGGAACAAATGATTTATGCTCAGAAGAAACGGATCCCAATAGAATTAAGTGAGCTATTAATAAATCTAAACTGAGCTACTTGTATGAAAACTAGTCTGTGGATTATCTGAGTAGAAGGATCAAAGATTGTTGCATTAGGCAGAAAGGGAAGTAGGCCTCTTTTTTTTTTTTTTTTAAATCACAAAAAAGGATTAGATGTTTTGCCTCATCCCCACATTGCCTTTCAATCAGTGCTCTCATCTATTGGTCCAGAAAACCCAAACAAACAGTCGAGTATTATCTCTCCCATCGCAGATTCACACATTCAGCCACGGAGCAGGCCAGATTGGCTTGCTGGTGGAAAGATCAAGCTTGTCGATGGATAGATAGAATAAGCCGTGGGGTATGTGTGTGAGAACTGGGCTGATTGTGGAAGGGGGCTCTCTGCAGAGGATTCTTCTGTGTTGTTGTCTGGATTTGTCAATTAAAAAAAGCTTTACCAGCACACTGAAAACACACAATTTCTACGTAACGGTTTTTGCATATTTGGCATTTACAGACAGCAGCGCAATGTATATTTCTAACACCTCCATTACACGCATGTTCGACAGCAACAAAGCCACCAAAAATAGTTTCTCACCTTGTGTACCTGATGAGCCATTTCGCCCAGTAAAATCAATGGTGTGAAAAATCAATACAGGCCTTGACGACGACGGGCAGTAGCTACGAGAACTGCTTGCACAGTGATATGTGAAAACATGCACATGCAAGCACAAGTAAAGTGTATGAGGTTGTGTGGAGACAGCTGCGTGATATAGTGTAAGAGACTGTGCATACTTAAGTATTTTGGGTGATTTTTTTACTTATCTTTGGATACCTGTACAGCAGTTGTAAATAACAAACATCAAACCCCTATCACATGACCACAGAAACCTTTTCATTGCATTTCAAGTAAGGGGGGTACTTTGTTATGGGCTGCCCTGAAGACTCAACCTATAATAAGAGAAGCAGCAATGAGTTTCTCCCAGAATCCAGGCAACAGATGTGACTCTTACTCTCAATATAGTGTCTATTGTGGCAAAGACTCATAGATCAGTGCTTGTAGGCTCTTTCAAAACATGCAACCTTTGTCTGCCTTGTTACAGATGACATTTAGACAGGTGAGGGTGAAGCAAAGAAGCCACCAAGGAAAGAGGGAGAGGATACAAAAACAGCTCTAACAGCTATAACAATACAAATGGCCTTTTTTCAGTTTCAGTAAATGTATGAATGTTGGGTTGTTTTTTATACTTTTGCTTGGTGCTGGAATATAACAATAATTTAAGCCTTTAAGCTAATGGTATCTTTATCTTTGTGTGTCTCTCCTTGTGCATTTTAATGGTATGCACTACAACTGATATCCTGCTAGTAGATTTTTGCATTGACATATTATGAAAACTCAGTATTCACATTGGCAGGTAGTCTGGAGCAGAAGCAAAAACAGCAGAAGCAACATTTATTTTAGGAAAAAATGGGCAAGAAATTGCAAATTAACAAGTTAGACTTTGTGTAAACATTGTCACTAGTATTTTCCCTGAACCTGTTAGCCCACAGCAAAGCAACTTCGAGAGTAAATGGAAAAGACGAAACACGATTACAAGAAAATGTAAAAGATCCCATCGGAGGGACCTCCCAGGAACTGCAGAGATTCTACTTAAATACCAAAGTAGAATCTGCAGAGATTCTACTTAAATACCAAACTCTTCTGAAAGAGAGTCTCCAGCTATACTCTAATATAAATGGTAACTTCTATCCAGGTTGAAATTGAACAATAATTCTGTGTTAAATCCAACAGATGAACTGATTCTCTTCTGCTTATCTTATTGGCAACTTTTATACAGGGCATACCACTAAAGCTGCTTGACTCTTGATAAAATTCCTGCTGATGCCTACTCGGGTATGTGCAGCGGTCTTGCTGGTGCTTTCCCTGCTTTTAGGTTTTCCACATATGCACACGAAAGGGCGGGGAGTTCCCAGAACAGGGCTATACTTCAAAATATATATTACTGCTGAAGGAACAACAATCCTCTTTGGGCTAAATTGGTCTGACAGAAATAACTGTCACCCACTAAATATCAAATCTATGTTAAGCCTTTAAATCACTCCGTTACTGAGGTTTTTGGAGCCTCCTTCTCTCTACTACAGTTTTAGGACTGAGAAACATATCTTTGTGTCACCTCTATTCAAAAGAAACCTTTCTTCAAAGAAGTGCTCTCGTTACCCGTGATTTCAGTACGATGTCCATCCACACAGACCAATGGCTTATTAGGCAGGGAACATGAAAGGGGAGGACCCGTGGCTGATGGAAATAGAGATATTTTCCTTAAAACCTGCAAAGACAGACAGAGGACATCATTCGAGGTTCTCACAGAACATCTGCCAGCTGGTAGTGAGAATGAAACCGAGCCAATATGTGCTCTGCAGCATATACTACTCAACTGTAAAATCAAATCACTGCTGTCACTGAACGGGGGAAAAAAGCCATTTCCGAAACAAAGATACAGTATGATGGTGCACTCTCCATGTTGGCAATTTCTTTGCCACTGTAATGCAACCGTTCTGTGTTGTGGTGTCAAAGGAGCAAGCAAATTTCAAATGTGGACAAAGAATCATTATGGAAGAAGTCAGTGTGACATCTGATAGTTATTCCATGGAGCAGCAGCTTTCATTATCATTGAGCCTGACTTTCTTGGACCTGCCGGTGTTTTCAGTTCAGTGTAACCTTTCCTCCTGAATGAGGTATCTTTTACAGGTACTGTGAAAGAGTGATTACTATAAATACTGATGTTTAAAGAAGTTTATTTGGCAGAAGGTTTAAGTTCCCTCTTAGATTTGGTTATTTTTCTGTGACTAATCAATCAGGTTGAACATAAATGGAGCCAATAGACTCAACTCAAAAGTGCAATCAATCCCTGTCATTCACTTAAGGGACAATGCAAAATAACAACAGCCAGCAAAGGAGAGAGAATAAAATTGTACCTGAGCTGTGTAAGTGAGAAACACCCCGAATACTTGGAGCCCAGAGAATCGCATCCTTCAGCTCAATGACTTCACTCACTGACAACACAGTGATTCATTGCTTTGCTCAGTTCCTCCATGCCTTTTCTTCTTACCTTTGCTTATTGCTTCTGTGGGACTCCAGTGTTGCTGTGTAGCCAGCTTGTTGTCAGTCCCAAAGTTTCTCAAGAGAAGGTAAAATAGTGCACTAATTAAACACCAGTTACTCTCTGTGCCAAATTATTTTCCCCATCACCATATATCAAAATGATAAGTTAGAAGAAAAGGAGACCGGAATGCTTCGCCCTATTTCATCACTTTATTTTTCCCCTGAATGCACAAAAACGGCATTCGAAACACAGAACACACAATCGTAAACAGTTCTGCAAGTTCGGTTCAAGAATTTACACTTGCTTGAATTATCCTGGAATCCGATGAGAGGTTTCTTTCTTGAGACCTAAACAATAAATCATCCATCCCTTCATTTTCTAATCCCTATTCAGTGATAGATAGGGAATCTGTAGTCTATCCCAGCTGTTTTAAGGCATGAGGAACCCCCTGGATGGGTCACCAGTCCATCACAGATCACAATCCTAGATCCAGCCACAATGTAGTTCATATGTCAATTTAGATCATTTGTCAGTAGCTTTCTTCAGAGAGGATGAATAAAAAAAAGAAAAGAAAAAGAGAGGGTGTTGTACTAATCAGAGTGACTTCACCAGCATCCCAAACTGCCAGTGTGTTGTCCTTTCAGCATGTAAAAAGAACTAAAATGGGGATTTTACCAGTTTTCTTGGCACCTCAACAATCTATGACTACTCTAGCTTTCACTGGACTAGTGGTTATAGTAAGATGGAATATTCATATTGTGGTCTCTGTTTCAAATGTGTTACTCCCGTACTTCATCAGAAAGACAGACTATATGCGAGCGAGGATAATAAAACATCCTGAAATCTATTTAACACATCATGAATTACACCATCTTGTCCTAATTTTCCAAAACAGAGACCAATTCATAGTGTTAGAAATAATAAACTTCACATTTCAAAAATGCAAATGCCAAGTAGTGAATCAGTGCTGCGTGCCTGTAGAGAGCAACAAACGCGACTGCCAAGCTACAACAGATGATGTCACCAGAGAGGACGCTGAGATATGATTGCTCAAAGGCCTCGTATTTAAACAAAACTCAAATGCACCACGGGGAATCATAAAGTTGCAGAGGTTTATGCATGCTGAAGGTCCTTAACTAAAGGTTCTGTTGACTGAATTATTAATGGTTAGCTCTATAAAATGAGTTGGTCGTACCAACTATGATACTAGAAGACATTCAAATTGGAGTGTTGCAAATGAGAAACCTGCAGGAAATCCAAGCACTCAAGAGGCTGGATAAAGTGAACATTTGGCATTTGCTGAATAAATGACTCAAGTGATTGTGAAAATTGCGGTCTATTACGTTTCTGCCAGTCAAATAAACATATAATTTATTAATCAGCGAATGGTTTTAGCACTAACTGCACAAGTAGGACTCATTTTTTTGGCAGACGTTCAGCATGAAGCGTACTATCATTACCATCCAACTGAGCACTAGACCCAGTTTAACTACTACGGCTGTGTAATGGCCCTAAAAGAAAAAAATCACTGGCTACTTATTTAATTCTTTATAAGGTCACACACTAATATCTAATCTATTTTGATAACGGCACACTTAAATAAGTTTATGCAATGCCACTACATTCAATTCTGTCCAGAGTTGTATTCATTTTTCACTAAGGTCTTGTACTGATGATGTAAGAGATGGACCACTTTGGAAAGTATTCTCCACACATCCCACAGGTTCTCACTGGGGTTAAGGTCTGGACTGAACCACTCTTTCACAGTTTAATACAACTGACTCCTGACATTGTCATCTTTGAATATGAAAAAAAAAATCCAGTGATGGAAAAATCTTGCCATTTGGTGGTCACGTGGTCAGCTGACCTCAATTTTTGGGCACACGACGTTGCAGAACGTTGACCTTTTCAACTGAAGCATCCTCATATCAGAAAATAGTGAGTACTACGGAGACATTAACACGGACAGGAACAGCTGGAGACATCCTGCACTTCTTCGAAGTCCCCCCCCATGTGGCAGATACACATTTGCTGCATTGTACGGTAATGGAAAGTCTCTGTGGATGAGTCTGTGCAGTCCCTCACGCTTACATAGCTCATGATGAAATTTACATCCCAAGCAGAACCTAGTGGCCTTGCTAACATGCAAAGTATAATCAAGGCCTTTCCCTGGTCCACCTTTCACTCTTGAACAAGGTAAATCTGGACTCAGCAGACCTTTACCTTTTTTCCATTGCTGGAAAGTCTAATCTTTATGCTCCTTAGCGAAGTGAAGCCCCCAACACACAGCTGTTCAGTCCCAGTTCCTTGAGCTCCCTTTGCATCGAGTGTGTGGAAGTGTTCTTTCTCCTATTATCGAACACAGTCATGGTATCTTTATTATAGCATTTGATCACGAATCAGGATCATTCCAAAGTTTTGTTTCTGATCACGTTTCCTCTTCAAAGGTGATCAACACCATCTTCCCAAGTGTTCATAATGTTTTGGACACTTTTTCATCCAATTTGTGAGCCCGTTTGCTGTTTAAATTTATTTGGCCTTGTGGCCATCACACAGCCAAATCATCCTCCTGCTGCCCTTTTAAAATAAGTGGCGTGGTGTGTTTCTTCTGCATTAGCATGTTTTGGAAAAGCTTGCATTTGAAGCTTGATGTTGAAACCACAGCTACTTGTCTGCTGTGCTTTTCAATTTGAAACCAATTTTATACACGTTTTGGTTCAAATAGCCATTTATACCTTAAACACACAAAATAGCTGAGTGAGACACTCGTCCTCTTGTTGATGGCTAAAGTGATCAATTAATCATTAAATCACTTCAGGCCGTATGTTACAGTGTGCGAGTCTCAGAAAAACTGTGCTCCTCAGGTTTGACTTTCATTTAGGGCAGATTTAATCAGATTCACAACAAAGTGGAGCAACTTAATGAATCACAACACCACAGTGTGCTGCAGGCAGCCATATGTGAGCACAGACATCTGCTCACTTGTAAAGTTGATGGGTATCTTCATTAGTGCCAGCCTCAGTGTATGCTAACATGAAAATGCATGGGATCACACACACACACACACACACACACACACACACACACACACACACACACACAGTAAGGAGGCTTCTTAAATGTTCTCTGTCCACTGCTGTAGTGAGCCAATCCTGGTCTACCACAGGAAGTGGACTGTTCTGACATCCTGCCAAAGTAAATATTAGGGAACCACATCCAAATCCCAACAGACACAGCGCACAAACACACTTACTGTACATGCACTGCTATGCACAACAGAAGCACACATTTCATACTGAAAGACCAAAGAAATATTTACAGGGCATGCTTGAATCAATGTTCATTTAGATTTCAACAAAGATTTTAAGACAGCTGAATAAAAAGGAAACTTATAATCAGACTACTGAATAATATCTTAGGTGGGAAAAATACAAAAAAAAATTACATTAGAGAAACTTAAACACTGTTCATAAACAACATTTTCTCTCAGAGAACTGCCGCTCACTGGATATTTCCATTCTTTTTCCAAACCATTCAGTGTAAACCCTGGAGACGGGCTGACAGGCAGTTGAGCGGGTATACCTAATGAAATTGCCGTTGTTGTATTTTCCATCCAGTATCTACAACTTGACAGAGAAACAAGTGCTTTCTCACTCTACTTTAATAACAAGTGATTAACTAGTTTCACTGACTAGCATTTCTCAAACAAACTAGTGAGGGCGCCAAAAACCTCCTCAGATGCCAGTTAAATTGCTTAATTTGTACAGAAATCATAAGTGTCACCTTTTACTTTCCACTGCTATATGCCATATCTATAATAATCTAAAATACAACTACCTCCAGCTGGATAAGTATGGAAGCCCACTTCTGAATCTGACATTTGTTTTGACAAACAACAGATGATTGAGGGAAACGCAGCAGGACCGCAAAATCATATAGAGAACAAAAATACACCAGCAGACACACACAGCACTACATTTGGACACTTGCTTTCAAACTGTGGGCATTTCTCAAGATGAAATACTAACTCGATAAATGTAAAGTATTCATGTTTATGTTGTAAATGTAAAAAGAGAGAGATTACAGTCAGAGGCTTAGCTCAACAGGACTGTGTAGGTGTGATTATATCAAATCTTTTGAGACCATAGGATTAATAGGTTGTTTGAGAAAAAAATGATTAATTTTATCCACTTCCAGCTTTTCTACTTAAAGATTTGTTGCCTTTAGATGATAAACAGCATCATGAACCTAATAACTATGCATTTTGCATGGTTATTTATGATCTCATAGAATTATAATGGCCATTTTCTTATTCTGACACCGATTAATTGAGCAATAATCTGAAAAATGACACCTAAAAAAGCAAAAACAAACATATTTTCATACATGCATACTTTAGTGCACTTTAACGTTAGCCACCTAGCTGGCACTGACACCTGTGCCTCCTTAAACACATACGCATTAACAAGATTACATCCACTAGAAGCTTTGGTAAACACCATTAAGGCTGTACTGCTCAATGCCTCAACCTTGTGGTGATTTTAAAGCAATACGAGAGGAGGGATGAGGCTCAGAGCGAGGTGCACTGAACTGTTTGTCACTGGCTCTATTACCTGCAGTGACAGGGCAAAAGACAATCCTGTCAGCTCTTAAGCAGTCTTATATCAAGGGAGGACAAACTGCACCAGATATGAAGACTCCCAGCAGAGGAAATAGTGTTTGTGGGAACAGTACATTGTAGGTAAGAAGGGGCCTTAGAGGGTGGACCAGCAGTTTCACAAGCTGTTAACTGTGTTTAGGACAATGCCCATATCAGCTCTGATTTAATGTGAGGATCGCTCTGTTTTACAAGCAAGAAGGCTAAAGGGAGAAAAAGGCAAGCTAGCCAGCTTGTGAGCAAAAAACGTGGTGTACTGTGTGGGTAGTAGACACTTCTGAATGTTTCTCATGATTACTGCCTACTTATGAGAATAATGCTGCAAAAACTAAATGTTTAAAAAACAGAAAATGCACAGTCTTAGTACTGAATGCACAAAGTCGATCTGTAGGCTGCGCAGTAGACTTTACACATTTTTTAAATTACATCTATATTTAAGCCTGCAGTTTGGGGACTACAGGGAATTTGCACATCAGCGGGATCGTATAAATTCTACTCAAGTAACATATTTCACAAAAAGGGGAAATCTATCTACACATAAAAGGCATAGTGTGTCCTTATCAGCACTCTCTTTGTGGTGTGATCAAAAGCACTGCTAATAAATAGTAATAGCGATTCTTGTGGCAAGACCCAGCTCAGTAGCTGCATCGATCTTTTATAAAGAGTTGATGAAAAATACTCATCATGAAAACCTATTTTTACAGCTTACTTCTTCTTTAATTGAGTGACTATGCTCTTGTCAAAACATTGTTTTCAAAATAAAGATGACATCCTTGTTTTCATGTGTCCCAAACATGAAACAGTGCATCTGGGGTCCCACTGGGATCAGCCCTTGGACCTGTTTTGTTTTGTTTTGTTTATCTCTGTTGCCTCTTGGACATATAATCTCCCAGTAATGATGACTGTCAATTATATGTTAGGCAAAAAACACACAAATGTATTTTCCTGCTTCACTGCCATTAAAGGTGACTTGTAATTTCTTGCAGCTGAACTCAGATAAAGTCCTTGTTATTGGTACTAATGATTTCTAATGGTTACCGAAAGCAATCTTAAATTTGGGAATAAGCTTTGATTAACAGCTCAGTTTCAAGAAGCACCTTAGTCTTTCTATTTATAGATTCGATATAGATACTAATATTGTCAACATCCATCCACACCCACATCTTCTTCCAATTACTAGTGCAACATATTGTATGCATGATTAAAGAGCTGGGAACACATCACTTCAGTCTTCACACAATTGCATTAGCTTCCCATTCACTGAAAAATAAGATGTTACTGGTTCCTTTTAAATTACTACATGATTTGCCTGCACTTTACATATGTCAGAACTAATAACGCTTTATATTGCACTCGAATTTCAGATCTGGGAATCAACTGCTGCCACAGGTTCAACAGTCTAGCCTTAAAGCAAAGCAGGGACTGTGCTTTTACTGTTTTAATACCAACAGTTTGGAAAAAGTCTCCTCTGATTCCAGTTACAGACAGTTTTTCTTTCATATAAATTTATAAAACCTTTTCAAAGCTTTACCACTTCCTTCTTAATTCTTGTCGTATTTTAATTTCTCCTTCTCCTCCCATTTTATGCAGTCTGGAATACTTTAATGCTTTTGTACATTTTAACTCTGGCGGTTGTTATTATTTGTGAATTGGTCCCAAATTCCTTTTTTAAAAGTACCAAAGAAAAACAAAGAGAACTTCATTCCTAAGCTAAGAGCACTACAAGTAATGCAGATTAATCCTTGCTGCTTGTTGCTTCCCCCTCATTTGTTGTTCCTACATATTGGTTTACCTGCTGAGGGCATGCTGTAAATCAGAGGCATCTTCCAATTTACCAAGCAGCAGCAGCAGATGCAATAAAGAAGAAATATCCTTATAACCCAGTCATGCCCAAAGCACTACAGGAGTACCTCTCTGCGTCCTGTTGTTATATAACTGTTGATTACCCAGGGGCTATGACAAATTCAAATGCGGGGCTTTTTTTTTTAGCTGATACTACTACTGCTGCTCTTTTTATGCCTCACATGTGTTCCCAGCTACAACAACCTGTATTACACAACACAGCTAGAGTTATTTTGGAGAAGTGCTGGGCTAATGGCAACAAATTTTTAAATGAAATCTTATCTTGAAAAGAAAATGCTAGGTTAAACTGCACAACTCCAGCATGCTATTCTAGCCTCAAAACTTTTTAACTATGTCGTCTTCATAAATTAACCAAAACCAATCATTTTGTATAAAGCCGAACAAATACATATTTATGAAATCAGCCTTTGAAAATTTTTTGGGATATCTTAGTAGATAAAATAAGTTAAATCTGTTTGTCTGCTTACTCAATCAGGAATTGAGCTACCAACCTGACACCCAGGTACACCTTAGGCCCCTGGAAGGTTCTTATCTGTATCATATATTATGCCATCATCATGTTGTGTAGCACTGCAGCGTACCCACAAAATGGGCTAATTTTTAAATTATCCCACATTTTATACTGACTTTATAAGCCAGATCTATCACCTAATAGTTTTTTTTTGTAACCTTTATCAGTGCAATTGAGGACATCAGTTTTCCAAGAGCTCCAACAGATCAAATTATAGTGTGGCACATGCTAGTATTAAGTTATGTAGATTGATGTGAAGCCTTGTACTGTTTGACTTGTTTAATTTGTATTAAATAACCACATCTTACTACATATTTATTTTTCAACTTTAATACAATAGCATGTGCTATTTCAGGTTAGCAATGGGTACAGTCATAATAGAGGAAAAATACTCATAAATTATTTTTTGGCTACTTCATTGTAGCAGAAAAAGAGTGAGACCACCACCACCCCCATATCTGGGCACCAGTATAGCTCACTGGGCTGCAGGTAACCCAGGCTGCCCCGGGCCGCTTTCTGTGTGTAATTCCCCATGCTCTGTCTTTTTCCTTACCTGTCTGCTCTACAGTTTTCTTGAAAGGTAAAATGTTAAATCTTAAGAAATAACACGTCACCATGTGATCAACCACAACAAATTTAAAACTATGTTAGTCTATAATACTCATCCCTACAAGGGCCTTTAAGCATCACACGGTTTATGCCACAAATTCTGCAGGTTAGATATGACTTCTAATTTCTTAGAAGTCATATCTAACCTGCTTATAGTCTCATCATGTTGTTTAGGATCAGCAAATGTAATGAAATGATCAAAACGTAGCATATTTAAATTCTTAAGAACATGATGATGTAATCTGTTCAAAGTTTTAATGACTCTATAGACTGTCATCACCAGATGCTTGATTGGTGTAGATGCTGCTTGTCCTCATTACACAGTAACTTAAAATGTGAAAAATGCAGTCTGAAATGGTAGACAGCCTCTAATAAACCTAAATGTATATAAATGTGAGATTGAGCATCCACAATAAGCTGATCCGTGGAGGCCTTGCCCCACAGCCTACAGGATTCAAAGGCTCTGCTGCCAACATGATGGTGCCAGACACTACAGGACAGCCCAGAGGCTTCAGAACTATGTTGGCAGCACAAAAGGGCACCTACAAAACATTAAGCACGCAGCTTAAATACTGTGGCCAATTGCTGTAATGTGGAACATTAACGCTCAATTGGAGTGATATTTTTGGCCACATGGTAAATTAAGTCCAATATTCCATTTCAGTTCGGTTTTTGGTCTCTAACAACTGCTGAGGGAAATATCAGGCTCTTCTGTTATCTGTGTGTTTGCCATTTTTTGATGAGCAGGTGCTGTAGAGTAGATTTTTTTTTACTTTCACTGAAAAAAGATGTAGGAAGCCCAACATAGTGATAGATGGGATTAAACCCATGCCGAGAAATTGCAGCAAGCTGAACAATAATCTGAAACTTACTAGTAAGTTTGAGGGAGCTGAGGGGGAGCCTATTTGCAGGTGATAGTTCTCCATAGGTTCAACACCAACAACATACTTTCCCATTATTGCTTATAAACACCATCCAACCATCCATTTCCTGCCACTTATCCATGTCCAGGTCTATGCAGACACACTCAAGCCTCACTCTCCCCATCCGCCTTCTCCAGCTAGGCGGAACACCAAGGAGTTCCCAAGCCAGCCACGCGATATAATCTCTCCAGCATCCTGAGTCTGCCCTGGGGCCTACTCTCAGTTGGATATGCCCAAAAGACCTCACCTCATGCAGGAGGCATCCTAGTGAAGATAGCCGCATCACCTTTACTGGCTTCTTTTATTATGTAGTAGCAGTGACTTTATTCTGAGCCGATCCTGGATGACCGAGCTCTTCACCCTGACTACAAGGGAGGATTCTGATTTCTGCCATCTGTATCGGCAATCAGCACTCACAGCTCGTGGCCATAGATGAGTAGGAACACATGTCGACCAGTGTATCTGGTTCTGCTTTTGATTACAGATGCTTTAAATAGGAAATGAGTAATGAGTATAAAGCTGATGTAAGACATTTTATAAGTTTCCATTTGTATTTAGGCAGATCTCAAAAATAAATGCTTACTCTTGTAAGGCTCAGTCAGGGTTAGGCATCCGTTTTAGTAAAAAAGAGGAAGGTTACTTTGCTATCAAAGTTAAAAATCAATCACTGATGAGGCTCTAACCAAAATACATCAGTATGGTAATGTGTGTGTTTACCTCGAGCATGACCTGTAATTCTCTCTAACAAAAAGACAGACACAAAAAACAAAAAAAAAAGTTTTTTGGCTTAAAATGACACATGCCTCCTCCCACCTTCCAGAAAAGCCCAAAGCCTGTGACCCTGGCCACCGAGGTGTATCTGGAGGACAGCGAACAGCACGGTGGTGGCGCTAGGCCAGAGAGGTGACGCATATTTGAGTGGCTGAGTGCGTCAGGCTCTGGCTGACAGCACCACGACTCAGCAGTGTCCTGGATGGATGGAGGTGTTATGATGGAGGAAGCAGGGAGAGTGTGTATGCGTGTAACCAAGAGACAGCGAGTGGGAAAAAAAGGAGAGAGAGCGAGAGAGAAAAAGAGTGATATGCCCCGACTCCCACACTGCCATCCGATGCCGAGAAAAGCTGTGTCGCAGCACTGAGTGGGAGGTCTGCGTTTTAAATAAATAAATAAATAAATAAAAGAAAATGAATACAAGTCTGGAAAAAAAGAGAGAGAGGGAGAGAGACCACATGAAGCATCTCCTACCTTTAGTCTGACACACCACTGGGGTTACATCACAGAGCAGAGAAGTGAAAAGCATGCAGCAAAAATAAACCAAACGGAAATGGAAATGTTATAAAGGTTTTGCTTTGGCTGCTTTGAGACTCGGCGAGAGCAAAAAAGGATGAGCAGCGAAATGAAAAACAGTTCATGGCTTCTAGTCTGCCTCGAGGTGTTTCACTGAAGAGTGATGCTTTTGTTTCTTTTCATTTCTTATCCTCGACGAGGGAATGGACCACGAAAAATGAAGAGCTGGCATCACACCTGTACCACCTACCTCAGTTTAATTTCCCACTGTCCTGTGTTCTTTCCATCACTATTCCAGTCAATTTTATTTTAACCTTGAGTATTAGCAGATTGAGCCAAGCGGTCAGTCATTTCCCCCCCCAGTCGATCAGAAAATGACAAAAAAATGAAACCCACATTATATTTTTTAAGACTGAGCCAAAGGCGATGTCTTTATATTTTTGTTTTGTCTGACCAACAGTCGAAAACTTAAAAATATTACTTCAAATCCTATTTTATTCTGTAGTTTAAAAGATTCAGTGTGAGGTTTGCAGTTTGATTCCCAGTTCCTCCTTTCTGCAGAACAACGCATCCTCAGGTGCGGACAAACTAAAGCAGTTTCCGATGTCCAGGAAGTACTTGGTATCACAGCTCTGTTGCTTTTTGCAGCTGCGTGTCAATGGATGAAAGTCCAGAATAAGCAAAGCAAACTGCGCCTCCTCATAAAAAGGAGCATTTAATGACAAACCTTGTTGCCACCCAGAAGGAGACTGACCACCACTGTTGGTCAAGTTACTTGAAAAAAGTAATCAGTAACTAATTACTGATTACTTCCCCCCAAAAAGTAATCCTGTTACTTTACTGATTACTTATTTTCAAAAGTAATTAATTACTTAGTTACTTTTTAAAAACACGATTTACATCCTGAAGAGGTGATAAAGCGATAGATCTTTCAGCCCAATTCTACTTTTTCTGCATAATCCATCATACAAAATGTAATCAAATGGAAAAGTCTCTTTTTAAAACTTGTTTTATTAGTTTTAATCTTTTAACTTTATGCATCAAGCAAAAATTTAATTATATGCGACATTCTCTGACTGGAAGAAATTTGTTTAACATTTAAAGCTATTTTCTGCACATTCCAGCACATAAAATAAAATATTTTGTGTGTTTACACTCACTCTTTCAAATAGATGCAAGTAAAACACAGTAGAAAATAAATAAAATCAAAGACTAGCGGTCCTGTTGCTCTATTTTCACCTGTAAAGCAGGAGTGGGGTAGGCGGAGGTTTACCCTGGTGCAGGTGTGCCGCAGCGGTCAGTTGAAGAAACCGCAAGTTTCTCTGTGAATTTCCCATTACATCGTAGCGCACTCGGTGCTTGCTTGGAGGTTTAGGGGGGTAAAAAGAAGTTTTCTTCCCACGCAGTGAACAGCGGACACTAATGTTTTTGTCACTTTTTACGGAATCAAACTCAAAGTAAGGTCAGTACTTCCACGCTTTAAACGCTGCATGCTCATACTCTCTCCCGCACTCAATATATGATCCATTCTTGATCTGCACACAGCTGTTGTCACGAACGTCGCACTCGCTTACGTCACTGTCATGAGACAGTCTCGCAAAAAAAAAAAAAAAAAAAAAAAAAAAAAAAAATCACAGTTTTAGTAACGCAGTGTTCCTACGGGAAAGTAATGGTAATCTAATTACCGTTTTTGCAATAGTAATCCCTTACTTTACTCTTTACTTGAAAAAAGTAATCGGATTGCCCATCTCTGCTGACCACTAGTGGGTTACTGGTACCAGCAGTGACAAGGAAACTAGCAAAAAAAACCACAACTAGAGAAAAATCTGTCGGGTTGGATAAGCAGCCACTACAAAGCTTCGCTAGCAATCAAAAAATAACATCAGGACAATGAGTGATGAGCAAATTGCTTTATATCTAGATGGGGCTTTAAGTATGGAAGCAAGGACACATAAGTCTTAAGATTAATTACAGTAGTTTGCTAGCCACTAATAAAATACAGTAAGAAATGGGAGGCCTGCTTTTGAAATAACCCACATTTCTATAACAAACCTGCCTCTGTTATTGTTTTAAACTGTACACAAGCTGTGCAATAACTTACAGTGACATGGCTCAGAAAACAGGAAACTGCAGATCAGTCAATTTGGTGATCAATTATTTTAGGTTTGTTGAGAGAACATACTGAAGCGGCTGCTGAGGAAACCTGATTTGTGGTTGTTTGTTGTTCCAGTGCAGCACTAAGAGCAGCATCACCTCTAGTTTCCTTTGACCTCAGGCTGTCCACAGCGAGAGGAGGGGTGTCTGCGACTCCTGCTAGGGTTGCAGATGCCACTCTCTGCACTGATGAAGAGTGTTTAATGAGAAACGCTATGGATCGTGATGAATTCACGCAGAGAGGTTAGAGAGAAAAGCTCCCGCTGCAGTTAGTGCTTCTTCATTATGATGGGAGATATTTACAGCCTTTCGAAATTACTCTCGTGTTGAATGACAGTCATTACCATACAGCAGCTTAAAGAGGAACACTGCTAAATTTGAACCTTTTTCACATTGCTTAGGGGCCCTGTCTGCAGTGTGGGGATTTGTAAGCTTCACAGCAAAACCAGGAATGTGCAGAGAAGTTTGTAACACATCTTGCATTTTGCCAGCTCCACAGAATGAAGACATAATGGATTCCTAAAAGTTCAAAATCAACAATTCTGCCACAAAAAACGCTGAAACACAACACCAGACGAGGACAAACTGCCCATTTTATTTTGTAAGCAACTGTGCAGACATCACTTATCGAAAAGGTACGCATTAGTTTGCCTGGAGCACCAATTATTTTTCCTGTCTACCTCTGCCTTTTCAGAGAGAATAAAATTAGATTTCTCAAATGAAAATGCAATGACCTGAAATTATACGCCATTTTAAAATGCAGAGGGAACACGGCTTGTGATAAAATATAAATTTAATAAAATTCAGATGACCAGCGCAATATTCAATGTTAATAACACAACTCAAGGCTGTGGTTTAAATACACACTTTATTACGTACATCTGTTCAACTCCTAGTTAACATGAATATTCCATCAGCCAATCACAGCACAGCAACTCACTTCATTTAGGCATTCTGACATGGGAAAGACAACCTGCTGAAATTCAAACAGAGCATGGGAATAGAGATGAAAGGTGATTTAGGTCACTTCGAACATGGTTCAGGGTGTTCTGAGTATTTCAGAAACTGGTGATTTACTGATTTTCCCACAGAGCCATGTCTAAGGTTTACAGAAGGTGGTCTATCCAAATATCCAGTGAGCAGCAGTTCAATGGGAGAAAATGCCTCGTTGGTGCCGTAGGTCAGAGGAGAATGGCCAGACTGCTTCTTGCTGATAGGAAGGGAACAATAACCCAAACAACCACTCATTACAACCAAGGTATGCAGTAGAGCCCACTAATCATCGAAACAGATGGGCTACAGCAGCAGACCACATGGATGTCACTTCTGTCAGCTTAGGCTTGAAAACTGAGGCTACAATTAAAAACAGAAGATTGGACAAACATTGCCAGATCGAATTATTGTGTTTCTGCAGCATCATTCAGGTTATAACATGAAAGGGTCAATCCATTCTGGCTTGCAGCAAAGGTTCAGGCTGCTGGTGGTATAATGGTGTTGGGGATATTGTCTTGGCATGCTTAGGTTGCTTTAGTAACAACTGAGGGGGTGCCCAACTCCAGGCTCCAGGGACTTGTTTTCATAAAGCAGGGTGTCCAACTCCAGGCCTCAATGGCTGGTGTCCTGCAGGTTTTAGATGTGTCCTTGCTCCAACACAGCTGATTTAAATGGCTAAATTGCCTCCTCAACATGTCCTGAAGTTCTCCAGAGGCCTGGTAATGAACTAATCATTTGATTCAGATGTGTTGACCCAGGGTGAGATCTAAAACCTGCAGGACACCAGCCATTGAGGCCTGGAGTTGGACACCCTGCTTTATGAAAACAATTTCCCCATCTTCTGATAACTGGATAACCCACCATGTGAAAAAGCACAAATCATCTCAAACTGGTTTCTTGAACAGAACATTGGATTCACTGTGCTCAAATGTTATATAGAGTCACCAAATCTCGAGATGTGCATTTTTTTAATCTGTAGCAAACTGTGTAATGCTGTCATGTCAATATGGATGTTTCCAGCACCTTGTTGAATTTGTGCCACAATGAATTACAGCAGCTCCAAAGGCAACCGGGGGTCCAATTCAGTACTAGCAAGATGTACATAATAAAGTGGCCCATTTAAACTCCTCTGGTAAAGAAACTGGTACTTATAGTGGGGTTTTTTTGCCCCCTCAAAAACCACATCCATATGCAGACTGTATGAGCCAAAATTAAAATGACTGAGCTTCAAATGACCCTCCCTACCTCCTGAGCCGCAGCCATCCTCAGTAGCTTCTCTCATGGAGTCATACAGGTTATTTTGCTCTCCATGCACTGTCTACATGCATTATGAATAATTATTTTGTTGAGTGGCCATTTGGTGATTTTCATTTTGAAGAGCAATAGCCGGAAAATGAGTCATGCTTTCATAGAATATCAACTAATTGAGGGATCCTGCACCAATGTGAAACTTTCAAAAGAACAACAAGTGCAAACAGAGAATCCCATTTGCAGGATAGGAACTACTCTCAATAACAGAATGCAATTACTTGTTTATTTATAGTGATTTAATGCTTAATTTAATGATTAATTATACCTTTTTATTTGGGCCTCAGCCACAGAGTGCACTTCTTCTGATGGAACATCAGGTAAATGCCGAACAAATAACAGGTACAAAAAAAGGCCTAGCATACAGCATGTCTAAAATGGCCAGAAACACAAAAACAGGACTAAAGAGGTTGTTTGATGTTGGATTGAAAAGGTACGACGGCAGACGAGTGAAGTGTCATTTTGTTTCTCTCCATTTTGGAAAAGGGAGAGAAAGCTTTCAACCTGTTGGGCAGGGCAACAATTAGTGAAAGAAAATGGAAAGAGAGGAAAAGATGCAGAAACAAAGCAAGGTGGGCATTGACTGTGTGGCCATAGTAACAGATGAAGCAGTGAGGGTGGAGAGAGGTGAAACAGAAAGACGGCACAGGCTGTCCTTGCTACTGCAACCTCTTCCACGGCGCTCTGTTATTCTTATCGTATGCTTGCCCACAGCGATGCAATAATTCACTCTGCTCTCAGTGTCATTGCGATGATAGGAGAGGGAAGAACTACATATACCCCCCCCACACACACACACGCACAAAGATTATACCCTCAGCTGCATTGGAGATAGGTCTACAACTGCAAACAAGAAGGCCTAAATAATGAAGTACACATTAAATATAAAACAGACTGGGGCATTGAAGAGCCAACAGCAAAGCTTACACGTAGTAGGACGAAAGTAGGCTACAGCATGTGGCTGGATGTCTCATCATCAACATGAAAGCTAGACTCTATTAAACCCTGTGTGTGCTGATGTGGGCTATATTTAGTGTTCAAACATTAATATGCACATATGCTAACAGAACCCCCCTCTCAGCTTATATTTCTATATAGATATATTGACAGAAATTTGAAGCCATGGCATTTAATCTGGGGGGATGTTATGACCTTATGCTATGGATTTACTTCATTTTAGTTTCACTTTTATATTTTTGCATTTTATTGTTTATTTTGTTTCAACTAATTCCATTTCTTTGTCCCAAATATAGCATTTAATGCATTATTTGTTATTTATATATTAAAACAATAATTGTTTATTTCTGGTTTTATATTTTAATGTTTCCTATTGATTTTTATTGATGTTATTGATTTTTTTTCATTGTATTGTTTACTGGCTTAACTATAGTTGTCACAGTAATGTTGAATTTTATTTCTTCTGTCGTCTTATATGTTCTACTTTTGTTTATGATATATATATATATATATACACACACACACACACACACACACACACACACACACACACACACACACTACTGTAATATTGCCATTGTTACAATTTTTATAAGTTGTTTTTCTTATTTTATCTTACAAAGAGATACACCTATGGTGGTAAACAGAGATCAGTGACAGAGGTAACGTTTTAAATTTCAGACAACATAACTGTCAGACATGTGGCCAAAGCCCGAATACTGTACTGATTTAAATAATCCTAGGGTCAGAAGACCATTTAAAATAAAACTGTTGTTTTTCCAAAGTCATTACAATAATGCTGGGGAGGGGGAGGAGGTGGGGTTAGACAATGCTACAAACTCCAGGATATGGGTCAGTGTGTGTCTGTGAGGGAGATACAAATATTGCTCTTGGCAGATCCAGCAGACTGGTCTGACATGAATTTTTTATGCATCGCTTCCAACTGGGCACTTAATACTGTTTGGGTGTGCGTCTCATTGTTTAGCACTAATCTATGAGTACAAGGCTGCTGTTGAAGGATTTTAGCTTGCTCTGATCATGTGTTTGGATTATATTGCTTTTCCAAAAGTGAAATATCATTATCAGCTGCTTCATATTGTATTTTCTGGTCTATAAGATGTCATCACAGTTTCTTAGAGACCAAGGAGCTCATGAAAACAACAATGGTAGATGACTTGAGAGAAGTCAAAGTACTAAAGTCTTTCTACCTGCTTAAGCAAGAATGCATTTCCAGTATTCATAGATATTCAGTTTCACTAAAGCTCAGCAGCCAGTTGACAACTTTTTAGAGACAAGACACCATCTAAACAACCACAGACCACTGATATGATAAATGGTAAAAGGTTCTTATAGAACGCTTTTCTGCTATACATGAGCACTGAAATTGCTTTATACAACTTGCCTTATTCACCCATCCGCTACACTTTAAGTGCTTTCTATCTAAGATTCACACATATTCATACTCTGATGGATGCGTGAGAGAGCAACTTGGTTAGCATTTTGCCCAAGGGTATTTGGCATCCAGACTGGAGCAGCCAGAGATCAAACCACCAACTTTCCATTTATTGAGATACATTCATCCCTACAGACCAAAGCAATCAAAAGTAGGAATACAGATTTTTACCTAGCAACGTGTGGTCACCAGGAGGTTGCCAACTGATCTCTGTGCCTTTGCCACCAAGCCAACTCTTTTTTATTGTTAATTTATTTGAAATCGAAATACAAAATACAGTAATTACAATAGAAAAAGAGCAAATCCTGACATTTAAGACTCTCAAAGTGGAAAATATTGGCATTTTTGTTAAATAAATTAAAATTAATAATAAAAACATTTCAATCAACTTATAGATTAATTGAGCACAAGTGAGGATGCAGGCATAATGTGTCTTTATATGCGATTTGCACAATCATTAGACCTGTCAAAGCAGATAAGTTCATCCGAAGGCCTGATAAGTCTGCCCTTCCAGTAAGTGTCAGCAGGAGTTACATTTATCGAGCATGGCATTCATGGCTGCCACAGATTGGAGAGAAAGACGAAGGAGGGGGCAGCAGACAGTCAGACTGACAAGCACAGTTATAGACAGACTGTAGGTTTGAATTCAAAGATGGCACAATAACTGCAATCAAACAGACGCAGTCGGGGAGACGCATATGGACATGCAGCTGGCGTGGGGATAGTCCACGCCTTGGTCCTCCTGTGAAGTGAACCAGTGTTGTGTTTTGCTGTCTTTATCATGCGACGCAAAGCAGCACAATATCCCTCAGTATGTTCAGCTAGCAAGGGCACTTCCTGCTATTCAAAGGCAGACTGCGTTGAACAGCAGTAATGAGCCCATCCACATCAAGAGCCAAAATAAAAGCCCAGCTTCCCAACTGGCAAAAACAACAGGATGCCATTGCAGAAGGGGAACTGATAAGTCCTGTATGGCATCAGAACTTTAAATGTGGGGGGGAAGAGACATGTTATTTTACATTTCACACAGCCAAATACACAATCCAGCAGTCTGATCTGTTCACGAAGGATTTAATGGCTATATATGTGCCAGCGTGTGGTAAGTAAAAAAAGATGAATAAATATGTGCAAAAAGCTGGATGGAAAGTGATGATGAACGATGGCAAACGGTTAGCCCCTGTAATAATGAATATAAATGGATGATGAATGGGTGGAATGAGTGGGACTCGACAAAAAGGAAGATGAGGGGGAGTAAGAAAATAACCACTCCAGAAGGAATGAAAAGAACGGAGGAGCAGCAGGACGGCTGTAAAAAGAAGCTGTGATGAAAAATGTTAGCGCATTTGGATTGATGAAAAGAGCCCAGGGAGAAGTAGCAGTGATGAATGGAGAAGACAAAGATGAAGAAGGAAATTACTTTAAGGTGGGAGCACCTGAAAGGCATGAGGTGGACAAGTTTGGTTATGAGATGATGTGGATAAATTGAGACAGAGGGGGATGGGAGAAAGAGAGGGACGAACTGGTGAAGACTCATTAGCCTACGCAGGATTGGTACATTCAGTCGTTCCCTGCTCTACTGTTTTATCTCCCTCTCTTCTCTCTCCTTTTGTTCTCCAGAAATATCCAAGTGGGCGGGAGAGAGAGTAACGGGGTGTGTGAGAAAGGAGGAGAGAGTTACAGTAAGTGCGATGATGGCAGAGTGAGGGGGACGACAACAGAAAGCGACAGAGGAAGTACATGAGTACAGAGCAGGCCTGCTGTCTTTGAAATATTTTTCCATTATAAAATGCCAATAGTGCGTAAAGGACACCTGATTTCATAACAAAAACAACTCATTACCTCACTCTCAAGTGTCTTCCACAGAGGCAACAAGTCTGGCTTTTAATAAAGTGAACTTCCACCAATGCCAGAATAAATATATGTGAAACATTTTGCTCATTAGGATTCAGGGAAAACAAGCACTGGCGTTACATCACACATCAAAGCACACATATTTAATGTGGGATGGAGTTTTTATTATGAATGAATTATAAATTTTTTATGAATTATTATGTCTATTTTTTTTTATGTTTTATGGACAACAGATGGAAATTAGCCCTTGGCTATAATCTGGTATGTTTACATGCATGTAATTTTTTTTTACATTTATGTTCATTAACATGCACTGTCCTAAATAAATTAATTAAATTAAAATTAAATTAATAAGAGAGGGCACTGATCACATGTCACCCATTTTAAAGGTACATTAGGCAGAAAACACAAAAGGTAGACATGAACCACACAACAACAACAGTAGGTCTGGCTGATTTGGGGAAGGATTTGTTGTCTTTCATCAACATACCTTCCAATATTTTACAGATAAATCACTGAACTGACAGAAAATACTCTGAAATATAGAATTAACTGATCTTTAACTAGTCTTCAGCTTCAGTCCTATCCCAACAGTGCTGTTTTCGTCTCCTATCAGCTGGAATAGTTGATGTTCGCGACACTGAACAAAACCTCAGGAGGAATTTCATGAGGTCAGAGGTAAAAGTTTTAAGCAATTCAACTGCTAGCAATTACCCAAAAGCCGCATTAGTTGTCTGCCAAGTTATCACTGAAGTAGCAGCTAGTGGTTTCTTCTTCGGGCTGGTCCCCTTAGAGGTCACCACAGCAGACAATCTGCCTTCTTCTCACGCTATCCATAGCATTCCCTTCTGTTACACTAACCCTTTGTATGTCATGCATGAGCCTCCTCTGTGGCCTCTTTTCCCCATATTTAACATCCTTTTTCCAATATATCCACCATCCCTCCTCTGCACCATCTAAAATATAAGCCTTGCCTTTCTAATTCCATCTCCAACCGGAGTTGTCCGTCTCTCACTCCCAATGAAAATCCACCTCCAGCTTGGCTTCCTCTCTTTCTGTTAGTGCACCCTCTATAGCAGGTCTCACTACCATCTTGTAAACCTTGCCCTTCACTCTAGCTGCTATCATTCTGTCTCAAATCACTCCTGAAACTTGTCTCCACCCACTCCACCCTGACTGCACTGTTCTTCAATTCTTTATTGCATTCTCCATTGCTTTGGATGGTTGACTCCAGGTTTTTAAACTGATCTACCTTCACTACTTGTGCTACTTGCTACCTTTCAACCTCTCACTCACACAAACACTCTGTCTTGCTTCTACTGAGTTTCGTTTCTCTTCTCTCCAGAGCATCCCTCCACGTCTCTGGGCTCTCTTCCAGCTGCTCACTACAGATCACAATATCATCTGCAAAGATAGTCACAAAGTCTACGTTCACACTGCAGGTCTTAATGCTCAATTCCGATTTTTTGATCAAATCCGATTTTTTTGTCTGCTTGTTCACACTACAAATAAAATGTGACAGCAAACGCGCTCTAGTGTGAACGCTCAAAGGACCCGCATGCGGAAAAGAAGACGTCACACACAACGCAGCCTGTTTAGACCCAGAGCAAACAGTATTGTTTGACTGATGGCCCTTAATATAAAGACTTTGGACTTTACGTTTCCCAATTTTGCTTGAAGTTATAAAGTTATTTGGTTATTTACATATGGCCTAATAATTATCCTTATTGCTGTTTTAGAGAGGAGCGGTGCGTCAAAGGATAGTTGCAGATTTCTGTCAGAATCTGCAGATTATACAGTACAAATAAAATGTTCACGTTTCTCCAACGTTGTCCTCCCAACAGTTTCACTGGATGGCCAGGAAGCGTTCACGATGTCTTCTCGGGCGCTTCTCTGATAATTGGCGTCTGTCTTGTGTCAGTGACGTAAAAGACGGATTTAATGCGACATGACCGTTCAAACAGCAGTCGCTTTCTAAAACATCAGATATGTATCGGATTCAGCACCACATACGAAAGGGACCCAGGTCGGATTTGAAAATATCGGATTTGTGCTGTTCACACTGTCATACCATGATCCGATAAGAGTCGCATAGGATCAAAAAAGTCGGATTTGATGTGCTTTCGCCTGCAGCGTAAACGTAGTCAAAGAGTCTCCTGCCTGACCATCAGCACTGCAAACAAGAAGGGGCTCAGAGCGGATCACTGATGCAATCCAACCCCAAGACTAGCAACTGGACAGAAACAGTGACACCCTACCTTAACAATTCTATTTGGTCAGCAATGAAAATATGGCAGAGTTACCAGAAGCACAGCACTAGCCGAGACAAGATTAATAGTAAGTCATCGTTGGGCTTTTGCACTACTTGCCCCTTATATACACCTTACAGTTATTACTGTATGTTTTGCTCTACATCAGCTAACTCAAAAAAATGTCTTTTCAATGATTTCAATGATGTTTGTATTCTTCTAATCTTTTTTAAAGTCCTAATTCTGTGATTTTCCTTCCCCCTAGGGCAGCGGTCCCAAACCCCTCGGCCACGGCCCGATGCCGGTCCGTCAGTCGTTTGGTACCGGGCCGCGAGATTTGAGGCTCAGGTGTGAAATTAATGGTTTTCAGGCTTTTTATCATTAACTCAGTTTCCCTGGGTCTTTTCCCATGTGGAAATTGTGTGTCTTATTTTGAAAGAAATATTTACACGTTACCATAGCGACCAGAGAGCATTAAGGGGCAGAGAGGAGGATGTTACTCTCACTGTCGTTGGTGCATTTCAGGAGGACGCTGCTAATAAAGTTACACAATTACACAGTGAATTCGCATTTATTATTATATTTACAAAATACCACAGTTTTTGTCTTGGTTGTATCGCTTAATTTTGTTGTAATTACCCGCGACACCTTAAAGGCCAGTCCGTTAAAATAGCGTCTGACATTAAACCAATCCGTGGTGCAAAAAAGGTTGGGGACCGCTGCCCCTAGGGTACTGAAATAGGTATTGAGTACTGAGTAAGATCAAAACCGAGGTTGAAATTGTTCTCACAACTTATTTGATGCTCAGGTTTAGTTCTTTTTCTGGTTTATTTGCTGTGTATCCACATCTCTGAAAATTACTCAAAACCTTGTTATAATTAATAAATATTTAAAAGAAAAAAACTATTCTTTCATCCTCTTTATATATATGAATATGGAAGACCCCCATACCTAAAGAGGAGCGGATGGAGAAGGATGAAAGAAAAATGGCAGAGAGAAGTGACATTATTGTAAGGGAACCAAAAACCAAGCAGAGATATCTGCTGTTATTAATAAACCTGAAGACATAAAGGATGACAGATATGAGCTGAAACACCACACTGAATTCCCATTAAGACACAGTATGTTCTCTTTTTACAGCCACCTATCAGACACCTTGGCCTCTCCAGCTATTTCACTCTGTATTCATGTATCTATGAACAGCACACAGTCTCCCTCACACACACACACACACACACACGCACACTGTCGCGGCTAAGGTGTGGCACGATGCCGGCAAGACACGAACTGCCGTGGAAGCCCGGGTCAAGGTGACACCCTGCACAGCAGCCACAATAGAGCAAACAAATCAGTTTCAGAGTGGGTTTGACACATGCTGCCAACACCAGTCAAAAAACAGACACTCAATGCTGCTCTTAAATCACACACTTGAACCCTTCACCTCCCAAAGTACACATTGAGACACCTACACACTGGCTTCCTGAGATCAAGAGCTGCTCAGACTTGCACCGTGAAACAACAAAAACCTTGCGAAACAATTAACAAATCAGCCTTGATGAATAGTGGCTCTTACCAAAGCATGTTTCTACTGCTCCCCAAATTCAAAGTGGAATTCAGAAATCCCCACATTTATTCAATATAACCATCCGTCTCTTCCGATTCATCCGACTCACCTTTGTCAGTTGTTCCCCCGTCTGCCTAGGCAATAAAAATCCTGCACCATAGTAAGAGAGAGCTTAAACAAAAAAAGAGAGAGAGAGGAGATAATAAAGGCACAGTGAGGTGAAAAAAAATACAGGAAAGAAAGAAGGCAAAGAGAAGAGGACAAAAGATAGAGGGAGGGAATAAAAGGGAAAAGAGGGAGCGAGAGAGAGGTAAAGAACAGCCCAGACAGGCAGAGAGCTCTCCACAATGTGATGCGAGCGCCAGGTGTCAGCACGCATACACTCACTGAGGCGCGCATGCACACGCTCACACATTCGCATACCCACAAACACAAGCAGACAGGCAACTCTCTCTCACTCTCATGCTCTCCTCTCCTCCTCCTCCTCTTCCTCCTGCTCCTCCTCTTCTCGCTTTCTGGCAGCGATAACTCTCCCCCATCCTCCTTCTCTCTCTTATTCAGCCGCGGTAAAATGACTTAACTCTTAAAAAACCAGTCATTTTCAAACCTAACCTTTTCTATTCAGCTCAGTCATTAATTATTATCAGATTCACTTTAAAGGGTACTAACTGTATGCCTACTTGAACTATTATTTTTGTCTAATAAGAGGCAGAACACACAAGCTGCCTTTTGTGGGTCCATTAAGTCTGAGAATTATCTGATTCTATCTGCCACGACTGCACCAGAATATTGATTACTAAGTCGCCTGTCTTTGTGTAGGTGATAACCAGTTGGCGTACACTAGCCGCAACCAAGCAGCAACCTTTAAAACTGAAAACTGATGCTGATACATTAGTGTCAAAACTGCAGTTCCCCAAATGACCACTTGAGGCAAACTCCAAACAACCCTCATAGCTTCCAATGTTAAACTGTATGGTGTCTGTAGCCATTTTCACCCTTTGTGACAACTACAGGAGGTACATTTTACTATAAAACATCATTTTTGGGGTGTAGCTGCTTTGAGTGACAGATACGGTCCATTTAAGTAATGTATTACAAAATACTCTCCGGAGAAAGTAATTTGTTACACTACTCGTTGCATTACTTCTTTGCTTCCCAATAATGAGTTAAAAGCATGATGCTGAACTTTTCACATGCCTGCAGATTTCCACATGTTCATCAAAGTTGATGAAAAGCAGTCAACACAAGACTTTACAGGAACATCCTAACCATAGCATGGCGGTGCAGTGGTTAGCAAAAGAGAAATTCATTCATTTGTGATTCTAAAGTGGCCTTAGGTGTGAACCCTTGTGTATTTGTATTAGCCCTGAGATGCTGGTGACTTTTCCAGGACTTTTCCCCCTTCTTGCCATATGACAGCTGGAGTAAGCTCTAACCCCAACCCAAACCTCAGCTGGTACTGAGGTATCCACTCTCAGGGTCTGGGGATGAATTGCTGCCAGCTATGTGTTAGCATCATAGATAGATTTTTGTGCCAATTCTGTCCGTCTCTCACATGAAGAGGTCAAGCACATGAAAAGGCAGGTCTGGCTTTTCTGTGTCTACTCATAATGCAGATAACTGAAAAAATTAATTTCCTGCAGAAAATGTGATTATAATTTGATATTGAATTTAATAGTTAAATAATAAAAAATGTATTTAAATTATTAATACATTAAAAGTAAATTAAAAAATTACCCAATTCGGTTTTTAAGCCTGTTTATCCCCCCCCTAACTAATGCACCTAGCAGGCAAAGCTAGCAAGCTACTGTTAGCATTAGCTGACAACCCCAGGGGTTTATGCTTTCATCCATCACCATCACTTTTTAATTAAATACTCAAAAGAGGCTAAGACCCTAGTAATGAAACCCAAGGCTTCAAAACCACAGCACAAAAAGCAGTAAGTGACATCATGGAGCTGCGTCCATCTTTAATATACAGTCTATGGGTTTAACACTGATTTTTGCGGAGTGAAAACAGCTGGAAACAATACTATGAAAGCTGTGAGAACTGACAACAGTAAATCTGAAGGTGTTAAAAAAATGAGCTGAAGGGGAAGGAGCTGCAGCGTCAGTCAATTTTTAGTGTTAATATTAATATAACATTTTGGTAATCACATTATTTGATCTTGTTCACATGGAAATGGGATTTAAATAGAATAAAGTTCTGATTATCTTTTGTAAGCATCTTTTCTATCATGGGTGGCAGAAAAACATGCCTACACAAAATAATTCAATTATTTAAGGTTTTTCACAAATGTGAAATACTTTTCTCACATTTTTAGTTACACAGCTAGTGAAGGTGGAAAAACAGGATGGGTATCCATTTTTAAAATTCCTTTCAGTGGCATCTTACAAAAGCAACAAGAGAAAACTGAAAGGTGGGAGGCTTATGCTCCACTATCTAGTACATGTGTTTTCTCCCAAATCCATATGTGATACATCGGTTCTCAAATTGCTTCTTCGATTTCTATTATTTTAGTCGCACAAAAGATTCTTTTTCTAGACTACATGCACTTCCTTTGTAGACAGGCGCAGTATGGATATAGGTGATGTCTTAAAAGCTCCAGTATTACAGAGATACAATACAGCAGAGCGCTCAATACCCATCAGGGAGGTACAGCTGAGAGATGCCTTTGTGAAAATTCTTAACATTTTCTTGTGTATTGAGGCATAGCAGGAGCTTCTAGATAATAGTATTCACTCCAGCCTGCTCTTTTTTCTGTACTGTTTCATGAATTTGAGTGTATATATAGACACAAATGCTATTTTCTCTGCTGATTAGGTTATGTTTAAATTCCCTTTTTTGTTCCACTGAATATTCTGGAAACTTGTTACTAGATTTTAAAGATATCCAGTAAATATAATCAATAAGCTGTCATGGCTTTTGTCAGTAAAATAGATTTAACACAAATGCAGACTAAACATACAAGGCAGGAATGGATTTCATGGGATTTACTGACTGCTGCAAAAATAATAAAGCCTAAAACTCTAACTGGTCACAGCAGATGACTACTTCCTGGTAATGGGGCGTTCTTCCTTCCTACCATTGCAAAGCGTATTACATTGTCTTTCTCTTTCAATATAAAGCATCTTCAGGGGATTTATTGGGAATAAGTGCTGTGTAAATAAAACTGAATTAAACTGAAATATAGGCAGGAATTTGAGTTAGCAAGCAAACAAAATTGATAAGCTTAGAGAGACAAAGAGGCTCCATTATGCTAAGCTCTGTCTCTATACATTTTTTTCTTTGCCTCTACTAGAGCATCTGTGCATAAGCCATAAGCCATCTTTTATACTGGGCCCCTTCCCTTCTTCTCTTTCATACAATTTTCTTCTAATTGGCTGCCCCTCACAGAGAAAAGGTTTGCACTGCAGGTGGGAGGGGCTGCAACATGCACAGCTGTGTGCCTGAGATGACCATATTAGGAATACCCACCTTCATCAACATCAACAGAACAGGAGAAACTATTAGAAACAGGGCATTTAGAGCAATCGGACACCTGAGCTTTTGGCTCAGTAGGATTATCTGCACATATGCTATGCTAACTAATTCATTTTTAACCAATCCTTATTATGAGCATCCACCACTGGAACTGAGAGAAACAAAAATAATATATATACACTACATAAAATGTTATGTGGTAAGCCTTGTTTGATGATTATTTCATTTTCTGATAGCAGGAGGGGAGAAAAAGGGAAAAAAATGCAGTTCATGAGTGAACTAAGGATGTTTTGGATTTCTGTTATATGCCCTCACCATTATGCTACTGGGGCTCCCCATGCATAGCCCAGCAGAGGCAGGGATACAAGTGCTTTTAGAGTGCTTTCAAGCTTTTATTTATTTTCCTCATTCATTTTTGAATCAGAAGTGTCAGCTGCCTTTTATTCCTTTGTATTCCTTGTTTCTTGCACAACAGTAACATTAATTGAAAAACAATACATTTCAATGTTATAATACAAATTGTGGTTGCAATTCTGTTGATTAGACAATTTAAAATAATGATTTAAAAAAAAAAAGAAAACTGTGCATTGTTAGACTAACTGATTTAAAAAAATAGTTATTACAGTTATGGCAGTTGCTGTCCTAAATTATCCAGTCAAAGACATTAACTACATGCATTTCAGTGGCACCATATTATTTGCCCAATATAGATTTTTTACTTTTATGCTCATGATTCCCTCAAAATTGTTCTTCTTACTCCTTTAACATACTCAAGTAAATTAAGCTATTAATCCAAACATAGCTAATATATGGTGCATAAATGATCTTGCCACATTTGCATCCCTGTTGGTTTCCCTGAACATAAAGCGTCTGACACAACTCCTTGTTTGACTTTTTTAGTAAGGATACCAGCTGCTAAATGTCAGTTACTCCACAGCCACTTATATGTCCCCTTAAACAAGCTATGAACATGAACACATGAGGTAAGAGAAACGACACTGATCCAGATTCAGAATAATGTCACCAATGGAAAGACGGGCCACCTGCTCTAATATTACAATATACCATCATTATTTAGTTTTTTTCTTGGTTAAACAGGTTTCTACTGTGTACGTCTACAAAGGGGAAAAAAAGAGGAAAAGGCCATACAGGGATAGCAGGAAAATGAAAAAAAAAGCCCGAGGAAAGGGAAGAGAAATGCACGCATCCATTTACTGATATTGACGTTGTGATCAGAGACGGAGGAGAGGTTAGACCCACGCATTATGCTGCCCACTCCCTACTGATCTGAAATATACAGCTTCCCTTACAAAAGAGCTACATGAGAGAGAGGCACAGCCAGTCTCTTGTGCTTGTCTCCATTTAAATGTCACTGTACTGCAGCACAGCATGTGATTTTACTCAAAATAGCCAGAGAACGGCCGTCGGAACTGACAATGTCATCGTGAGGAGTTCAAGACCCTGCGGAGGACAGTCCGCCACATAACATACTGGTTTCAGCCACACATCAGGCCTTTAATATAGATTCATGAAGGCAATCAAGCCAGACCTGCTGAGTGTGGAAGCCAGACTGGTGGCTTGACAATCAGATGCATGATTCATGCCATCTTTTACACATCAGAGAGTACTAAAGTAAAAAGCCATAAGAGGATGTGCTTCACTATTGCGACGATGGTGATACAAAGGGAACAATGTGGAGTTGAGTACCATTGGCAACAGTGAGTATTGCCTGTTATAGCACAGAATCCACTTCACTGTATTGTGTGTGTGTTTTGTTTTATTTCAGCAGTTAGCAATAACTGTCTTTATAGCTTATTCTAAAGGAGTATGTGGTGAAAGACAAAAAACCCCCAACAGATTTCTCACTGTAGATGTTTGGATGTGTCACAGTAGGAACAGAATGGATTTTATTAACAATATCTGTGCTCCATAGGTAGCAGATAACCAGATTTCCAAGCAAATTTGATGCATTGTAATCCAATATAATGAAAAAAGTGGCAACAATGACACCTCCATTGTGACAGTTATCATTACAAGGGAAGAGGACATAAAAAGTTAAGTAATTAAAGCCAATTAAAGCCATCAAAGCCTGGCTAGTTCCTTCCTGTGATGAAGGACGTGCTCCTGGTGCCTGCATGGGTTTTCTCCCACTGTCCAGATGTCCTGCATCTTAGGCTTGAAATGTTGGTGATTCAAACCTGGCCATGGATGAGAGATGGATAAAGTGCTTTAAATGTACAGAAAAAAAGGACTGTATGTGTATAAATCTCTCTTGTACTCTAAAGCACTTTAAGTGATCTGTAAGACTGGAAAGTGCTCTGTAAATGCCAGTTCACTGTCCACACGCAGCCCGACATGATGACTGGCTCTCACAGGAGACAACCAAGTAGAATTTGCTGCAATAGAAAATTACTTTGATACAGAAAGAATAACAGTTAAAAGATGAGTCCTGTGTGAAAATGAAAAGGTGACCTTTTATATGCTCTTGTTTTGAGCAGCTATCTATCCCACATAGTGATATGACCCTTGAAAGCTCACCCAACATCCACTTTTTGAAGTTTTCCCCAGTGAAGTGTCAAGAAAGACCAATCGTTCAGGTAACCAATGCTTGTTTCTGTCACGCCACATCACACGTAACATGGTGCGATTTTGCTATTTAAACTGTAACACAACATATGAGAATGTTCATTATGAAGAAAACTAAGGTCAACAATGAAATTTTGGCTTTAGATTTTGGGTTTAACCAGAGATAGACTCAAAAATGAATGCATGTTTCAGCCGTGAACATTTCATGTGTACATCTGTCGTACATTTGATCAGATTGAACCGATGTCATGACATGACTCTCACTATATAAGAGGTTTCAGGGTGTAACATTCTTGAGCCTAAAGGACGCAAAGGAGGTCACTCAGCGAAGGCGTATGGGTGGCTGTGACGAGGGCTTTATGTGCATCAAGAGGCTCTGTTGAACCATAATGACGAGCCAATAAGTGCCTCCCACACTCCACAAGACAGGAGAGCGGCACGAATGACACTTCGGGCACATCGTCTCTTACCGCCCCGCGCCCTCTCAACAGTCCATCTACAAGTCTGAATTGTCTTTGACCTTCAGCACACTTTCATTTTGCTGCAGCTTTGTTACCATGGCATCAGTCAGGAGGCCACAGGTGCCTGATGAGGTGGGCAGCTTCGGGGCGGCTAAACGCCCACCTGATCAACACTGGTTGTATCGTCACAGACGCCACTGGAGGAGCAGCTTCTCCTGTTTTCTTTGTTGTTTAAGGAAGAACGTTCACGTCACGTAACCTTTGCAGACCAGTTCCATAGTGAGTACTCTAACAGATGATAGAGATGATAATGAGATTTCTAGAAAGAAGAGGAAAAGTTGAGGAAAGATGACTCAAGCACTGATAAAGAAACCCAATTATGCACGAGCATATATCTACTTTTAGATGGCATCTCACAGTTAGAACAGACTGTGCAGTCAATACTGCATGAAGGCACCTAAGAATGTCAACTGCTGAAAGAAGAAACTTAAATGACATGTTGCAGAGAAGCTCAAGCAGATTGTAGACATCAGACTATTTGTTCTCTGTAACCAAAGGTCAAAGCTTCTCGCAACAGCTGTGCACCGTATTGATTCACATATTCATTGTCTGCTTCACCAGCTACAGTCTGTGCTTACACAGCATGTTAATGTTCACATTTAAAGAGAATTAAGACATGCAGAGTTTAGCCAGAGAGCAGCAGAATTAAACAAAAGCAAAATAAATAGAAAAATCTGCAGCTGATTAATCAGTCCAGTCATTTTTGAATGCAAAAAGTCCATTTAGCCCTTGGGCTAGGTTCACACTGCAGGTCTTAATGCTCAATTCCGATTTTTTGATCAAATCCGATTTTTTTGTCTGCTCGTTCACACTACAAATAAAATGCGACAGCAAACGCGCTCTAGTGTGAACGCTCAAAGCGTTGCGCAAAAGAAGACGTCACACACAACGCGCTCTATTTAGACCCAGAGCAAACTATATTGTTTGACTGATGGCCCTTAATATAAAGACTTCGGACTTCATGTTTCCCAATTTTTGCTTTAAGTTATTTTGTTATTTACATAATAATGTAAATAACCTAATAATGATCCTTATTGCTGTTTTAGAGGAGCGGTGCTTCAAAGGATAGTTGCAGATTTCTGTCAGAATCTGCAGATTATGCAGTACAAATAAAATGTTCACGTTTCTCCAACGTTGTCTTCCCAGCAGTCTCACCGGATGGCCAGGAAGCATTCGCAATGTCTTCTCGGGCGCTTCTCTGGCGCTGATAATTGGCGTCTGTCTTGTGTCAGTGACGTAAAAGACGGATTTAATGCGACATGACCATTCAAACAGCAGTCGCTTTCTGAAACATCGGATATGTATCGGATTCAGTACCACATACGAAAGGGACCCAGATCGGATTTGAAAATATCGGATTTGTGCCGTTCACACTGTCACACCATGATCGGATATGGGTCGCATAGGGTCAAAAAAAAATCGGATTTGATGCGCTTTCGCCTGCAGTGTGAACGTAGCCTTAGTCAAGTGCCTTGAACATGGATTCTACATAAAGGCCACCAGATGGCGATTGCTGTGATTCCAAACTATCTATCTGGAACAGCTAGCCACAGGAAAATAGCCAATTTCCTGTGGAATCTATGGGTTCAATCACTCGTTTCAAATCACACTAAGTTTAATTAAGTATTTTGTACAACTTGCTCATACTATCTTTCATAATGGATAATTACCCATTGGCTAACAACTTGTCATTGACAAGTCGTTAGCCAATGAGCAAGCGGTTTCAAAATTAGACTTTAGAGATTTTTTTTTTGTTTTTTTAACTTAGATGATTAGCAGTAGCTATGAGGACCAACTACTTGTTACAAAAGTGCTTAGCTTCATTCCTTGGGAACATTGTCATAAACAAAATGCTATTTAAAGGCAGATCAGCTGTTTTTATTTTTTTTAAGGCTTTTGTGTTCCAGTGTTTGTGATTTTCTGTTAATGATTAGTATATTACTAGTAGAAGAAAAGCACTGACAACACTTAGGAGTGAGCTTAAATGTCAAATCCTCTGTATTTTTGTTGTCCACTGTTTTTCTTTAATATATATTTTAGGTTCATGCTGGACAGAGCATCGAAGGTGGAGAGAGAAAGATGAGGGAATGACCTGAAAATAAACGAAACCTTATATTTAAAAATACATTATTATGCTGTTAAAGAATCAGGGGAAGTGTCTTTTGTTTTTTAATCATTAAAAAACAACTTTCAATACATGAAAAATGCTACACGCTATATCTTTAACTATTGTAATTTTCACAAATATCACCAGAACTGAAGACAAAAACGTATTACATAACCACAGAAGCCGTGACATTTCACAATCTGCTGTGAATGGGGAAAACGAAGGTCTACATACGGTATCCCTCTGCAGGTGGACCGTGTTCACACATGTTAACAGAACGTGGTTCACTGAAATCCCTCCATTCATGTTTCCCTGGGTTCATTAATACAGGAAGGAAGGGGACATTCTGCGGAGCAGTAGGTGCCAATCTGTCGCTCTGTGGAGATCAGCCAGAATCAGCTCATGTTAGGCTGCCGCTGCCCTTCCTGTCGCCTCTTACATCTACCCGATAATATTCTACATTGTGGAATGATTTATTTCTACCCAGCCAGTGCAGTCACTAATGTTTACTGGATATTCCATAGCTTGCTCTGCATGTAAGTAGCAATATATATGTAAATATGCAACATCTGCATATGCATTTATTTCCAGTGCATTTATTAGATTTCAAAATACACCAACTACTCAGCAGATAAAATCTGAATTACAGCAAACAGAAAAAATGTAGTAAATAATGGATGAAATGGTGATGAATGGTTCACTATCCAGTATGGATATAGCAGTTGTTCTTTTATCAACAATATTAGATTATTTCCAAGGCTATTCCATAATATCAAGATCTTGTCAAGATCTTTAAGTTTATTCACAGAAATGCCAGCTAGGAGCTGCGCAAATGAACCAGAAGCTCATAAAAATTTGGTATGTATCTTTTCAACCAGGAAATCTCAATTAGGGTAATTAAAGTTTATAATCAATGGGCAGAGGAACACATGGGAACAAAATCATAGCATCAATTAAAACCGTACCATCAATGTCACAGTTTAACGTGGCCCGAAAGCATGGTGGTTTTAGACTATTTTTTACCATATTCATGTAGAAAATTGGTGAATAAAAAGCCAACTTAGTAAGTCGTGCAATTATTGAAAACGTCTACTTTTATCATGGAGGTTTCTATTAATTCAGATCAACCATCTGCACTTATTTATAGATATTAAAAAGTGTGCACAATATAGTCTAAAATGCTTTAAACTAACCTACATGGGATATTTTTTAAAAAAGTCAAAGCTATGAGAGAACGTCCGTCATTTCACAAGACTTACTCAGTGCAGGCGTGGTTGTTATCTGCTGCTAAAGACTGACAATAACTGCATTTACACCGCATTAGGCCGGGCTGTGGTGTCACTCCTTGCTTGTGCCTTAGAGCTCAAAACATGTTTGCTGATCTGATGATCTCTAATTAGATTTCTCAACCACTGTGGAAAATGAGCCATCAATTAGAATGCTGTAATTAGGGGGACTGATTTGATTCCTGTCAAGCACCTGCTGCCTTCAGACTTGTCGAGTTAGTGGAACTGGAGGGAAACATGGCAGCATTTGTGCCATTCGTACTGTAAACAAAAAAGTGACTTTAAGTCTGTATCCATTTTCAAGAAGTAAGTATTTTTTTCGATTCTCTTCAATAACAGCTTGCTTCATTTATTCTCTGTAAAGCAAAAAACAAAAAAGTATAATAATAACAGGTTGGCAAGAGTATCCGACAAGACTGTCTTCTCCAATTTACAGAGGTTAGTTAGAATCAGTCAAGCGAGATGTAGAACCATCAATCTTGAAGGTGCCTCATTGCAGAATGCAAATGGACAGCGCTGTGGATGCACAAACCAAAAACAGTGTACTGTACACGGACCTCTGTGGTTCAATCAAACTCCAGTGTAGTTACCTGATTAATCTGGTCTAATTGGGCCAGTATGGCAGCTGTCAATCAAATTACAATGTGGAGTACACAGGTGGATGATGGGTGTTTCCAAAGCAGATTCTGCTATGGTTCAGTTGTGTTTGTGTGAAAGCACAGCACCTCAGCTGCAAGCCTTCTCAAGGGAAAGACAGTTTTAAAGTCACAATTTAAAATTTAAACTATCATAAAATCCTATGAAAGGATCCTTTTTTGATGTAGAAACAATGTCTTGTTTTAGTTACATGATACTATTTGCTAACTATGGTTTGGTATGAGTTCTGCAATTCTGCCCGATGAGCCAAAAAATAAAAATAAGTCAGTAAAGACATGAATCAGTTCTAATTTAGCAGAGAGGACAAGAGAGAAAAGAGGGTGAAAAGTAGGGGAGTAATATTTACAAATGGTCATGAGGTACATTCAGTTGTGAATTTTAGAGAAGACAAATAGTGTAGCATAACTTGCTGCCAGACTTTGAAGTTTAATTTTCCCACGTGAATCTAGTGACGATGAAAATTCAAGGTGACACCAATAAAACCAGCCTTTCAGTGAGCTGTCAGTCCGTATGACTTCATGCTTAAAGCTCTTGGTGAGCCTGCCTGTGTGAACATGAACTAGATTACAGCTAAAAAGGGGGGGAAAAAATTAAATTTGCCCTTGGTTTGGACCACAATAATTGAGCCACAATGTAACCTGAGCAAAAGAATTAAAATGTGTCACATTAGCTACTGTACTATGTGTTTGAAGAGGCTCTATTATCCATCCATCAATACGATTCCTTAACCACTTCTCCTGAATTGAATAAGTGGTTAAGAAATTGGATTGCTGGAGGTCTGCAGCTTATCCCAGCTGTCACAGGAGGTGAGGCGGGGTACACCCTGAACAGGTTGCTGGTCTATCACAAGGTTAAAAGCCCATCCTTGGTCCAAAGGGATCCATTATGCTTTTCCTTATTTTCTGTGATATGCACTGTTTTCAGTTACAACTTTCTAGTATTAGGTTGGACCCCCTTTTGCCCTTAGAGCTTCCTTAATTCCTTCTTAAATAGATTCAACAAGGTGCTGGAAACATTTCTCAGAGAGGCCTTTTGAGTACAGTGAACTCACTGTCATGTTCAAGACACCAGTTTGAGGTGATTTGAGCTTTGTGATATGGCTGGAAGCAGCCATCAAAAGATTGGACCTAAAGGGATGGACAAGATCAGCAACCATACTCGGGTAGGCTGTGATGTTCACTTGGTATTAAGAGGCCCAAACTGTGGCAATAAAATATCTACCAGCTCCACCCTGAACCGTTGATGCAAGGCAGGATGGAGCCATGCTTTTAAGTTGTTTACACCAATTTCTGATCTTATCATCCAAATATCACAAGAGAAACTGAAAATCAGACCAAAAATACAAATATGGAGGTAGAAGTGAGCATAATGGATCCATTTAGCATATATATATATATCTATATATATATCTATATATATCTATATATCTATATCTCTATATATCTATATCTATATCTATATCTATATCTATATATCTATATCTATATATCTATATCTATATCTATATATCTATATCTATATATCTATATCTATATCTATATATCTATATCTATATATCTATATCTATATATATCTA
>NW_024582367.1:3978699-4000974 GCF_018398535.1 Haplochromis burtoni | reverse complement strand
AACCATATGGCTACCATTTTCAAGTAAATATAAGATAAATATTTTGATGAAAATGTATCCAGTATTTACTCTGATAGCAGAAAGCATGTGCAACTACATTTGCCATGCCACGCTCCAGCCCATCTTCTCAACACTCATTAGTCATGCAACAGCTCCCTGTCCAGACACCCCAACCTTTTAACCCCAGTTCTCATTTTCTAATCAGCCAGTGCCATAAACTGTAATTGCAATGTCAGGCTGTTGACTTTGTTTCAAGTGTAGACTCACTTCTCCACCCCTTCTCGATGGGGGCAAGAAGAGGAAGGCAGTCAAAATCTTACAAAACAAAAATCAAACAAACTCCTCCACATGCCTCCCTTTTGAGTTCATATGCCAGCTAGAAACTCTAAAAGGAACAACGTAAGAGGCAAAGATCACGAGGGGATATTTTCCATCTCGTTCACTTTTTGGCTTTCAAGGCGGGTGCACTTGTACATGAAACAGCCGCTGGCTACAGTAACAGTGGGCCGCTGTGTCACAAAGAAAGCCTTATATACACACAGTGTATGCAGTCTGTTCAGTGTCTTAATGAAAACCCTAGTATCTGATTTCTAAACAGTGCTGCCGCCGTAACTCCGAGACATTTGTCCTTTTTGTTTAAACAGCCTGAATCTCGGGGTGTGAGCTTATGTGTGCTCAAGTGAACATTCGCTTCAGATCTTGAATGGCATCTGATTAACCGCAGAGAGGTTGGACCGAGAAGAATGAGCTGGAAAACTGATTCAACCATTTATGTGATAGTGTCTGAGGACAAAACAGGCAAACACAATGTTGTTTCCCTGACAGATAATGCCCCATTCCCCGAGTGTGTCACGATACAGATTTGTGAAATTCAGCCTCATCGCAATCAGAGCAGCTTATCTGTGTTATTCAATTTAAAAACTGCCATTCATCAGCTTAATAACTTGGGGCTCAAACTATTTCTGAAGTGAAGATCAAGGGACAGTGGGCTCATGTGTTGCCTTCAGATTAACGGGTCTATTCCCCCTTCGGAGCTCTGGCATTCCTGAAGATAGACGCCGCGTTGAAACCGTATCAAACACAGAGGACGAGCATCTTATTTCACAATCTTCCATCTGAAACGAGACTAATTTCAGCAGGAAGCGCATCCACACAATACAAGTTTTAAGCGCTCCCTGTCTGTCGTAGGCAGATAAGGGTGTTACCACCTCTCCTTATGTCCTTGAAAGTTATGTAGCAGCTTAAAACATTTAAATTATGTGTTAAAATAAATTATTCAAGCAGCAGCGGCGTCAGTGCAGACACCTGTATATTAGAGGATGTGCATACATGCTATAAAATGTAGGAAGTTTCAGAGTACAGATGTTGCCGTTGAAGAGACTATACGAAGTGCACTGCACTGCATTGCTGGGAGGAGAAGATTCCCTGCAAAGTGAGAGCAACTGATATCAAAACACTGGAGGGTACTTCAGTGATGCACAGCTGCTTGATCTCCTCTCAACCTAACACATAAACACACGGAAAGCAAAGCAGAGAGGAGGTATGTTTTTCAACTACTTGAACCTTGAAGCCTTGCGGAGAAGAAAACTGATAGCCACTTTGACATCATCCATTAGTTTGTGAAGTCCTGTTTTGAGACCCCAGTTTTGGCATTTTGGTTGTTGTCATCTTGGTTTTCTGAAACCAGATGCAAAAAGTGAGAGGTTGATTTGACAGACTAACTGAAGACACCGTGTTCATAAGTTAGCAACTTATCAAAGAAAGCTTAGACCCACTACATGGCTTATTTTCTTCCTTGTGGGGCCACAATTTGCAAGGCGAACTTCATGTTGTATTCACTGTGACTTGAAACTATTGACTGAAACTATGTACTTATCCGAAGCATCTACTGAGGTCAGAGGTCAAATGAGCCTAATGATAGCTTCAGAAAAACTGGAGGCTTCACTTTTCAGACTACAAAGTCAAATCAGTTTTTCTTTTTATATACAACATATGGAAAGGCTTCCCAATAGGAATCACTGAATCAGCAGGTACAAAAGTCAGAGTAACTGTGCACAATCAATAGTCAAAGCTATCCCAAGCTATGACAGTTAAAATTATTGAGTGTTGCACACAGACTCCTGCACTTGCAACGTTTCAATAGTTGACCTTTAACAGGCAGACAGTGTTTTTAATTTCTCACTTTATTTATGACATGAATTAAAACCACATTTGGTGTTTATACTTTTTACCGTATGTAAACTGTTTACCGTGAGTGTAAGATTACAGCCATTGCTTATATGACACTTCTCTTTGTGTATATATATTTATTTGGCAAATAGTTAATGACAGTGTGTGGGAGTCTGTTTGCAATGCTGGATATGTTTGACCCTTTTATAAGCACTTGTCTTATGAAACAATTAGATGATGTGCTTTTTGAAAAAAAAAAAAAAAAATTCTTTTTTCAAATTTAGAGTCTGGAATCCAAAGAAGTGTTCTCGCCATGGCAACTAATGCAAATGTCTACAGGATAGCAGACAAAATACTCATGACCTTTGAGAATCAAATTTAAGACTTTTTAATGCCTCATAAGACTCCTCAAGACCCAGAGATGCCCTTTGCACGATACAAACACCCCACCATGCATTATACAGCAATGCTGATGCATGACAATAGCAAAATAGAAAAATCACAACTTCCTGCAAATTACGCAAACTGCCAAAAGTGGGTGAGAAGTGGGAGGCTCTGCAGGAAGTGATGCACTTGGCCCAGAAGTAACACTGTGTCAGTTTTACAGCTCTGACAGTACAGCACAGGAAACAATCTTTACACACAAGGGTTTTTATTCGTTGGATGAAGGATAGCACACACCTGTTGTTAAACAACCTCCCCAGCGACAAAACAATGGTGAAACCTACACTTTCAAAAAATCAAACAAAAAATATAAAGGGCAACTCAACTGGTGCCAAGAGAGCCGACTGAGTTCAAGGTTGAAGCAACATATTATGGCTGTGCAAAGCTAAACAACCGAGGCCAGCTCAGAAATCCCCTGTTGTGAATGTATAATAGAAACAAAGCTCTTCAGGGTGCAGCACGGCATGACCAAAAGCACGCTTCAACTGACGGCAGGAGGTTAAGCTATTCGAGGAGCAGAAGAACACTGCTGTGGTTTGTATGAACACTGCTGTGCAAAACTCTTGATCTCTTGAATGTTAGATGCATCAATTGTTATACATTAATCCAATACTATCAGACGGGTAAATTTTCAGTCCAAAACTGGCAAAGGATTCCCAACATAGAGTCATAAACAAGTGGAACAAGGCAGAGTTCAGCAACAGATGGTAAGAACCCCACAAAGCCCTGGGCCTGCTTTCACAAAGACAGTTTAAACTGGTATGAAGGATTAGATCTTGATCTACCGCAAGGCTAACCTAGCCTGACCAAGTGACACCTACACTGACCAATAAATTGACTTCTACAGGACTGAAGTATATTTGCAACCACATGCCCACATTCAAAGTAACACAGCTTTAAGGCTTTTCCATGTTAGCTTCACTTTTCAGACCTTGCTGCTAGCATCCTGTAAGCTGCAACATTAAATCATTAGCCACCTAGCTACTGCTCTAACAGAAAGCAGGACATTTCTTTCTAATCACTTATGACACCTCGGTACCATTTTTCAGTATCTGTGTTTCTCCTCTTATTTTATTCAAACATTTTCTGCTAACCAGAATTTAGAGGATAAAGTGCTTTTTCTAAAGGATTCATTCAGAGATCATGAAGTCTGATCAGTTATTTTATGTAATTAGTAGTCAGAATCCATCTTTGTGAAACTGGCCACAGTTCCGTACGTCAGTCAGGCGTGTCTCTGGGATTACGTGGACGGAAGAAACCAAGAAAGCCTAAATCCACAGAAGAACAGTGGCCAGTTCTGCAGGTTGCTTAGAAGGACCTACATGCTCACTACCTTAAAAACGACAGTATTATTTTTGAAATCTGAAAACATTTGATAGATTTTGATCAGCAATAAGTTCAAAATATGTTTCATCCTCTGAGCTCGCATGTGCTCGCTTCCTAAAAATACACAGACAGAGCTAGCCAACACCTTCTGTGTGTTGACAGGCAGATGCGTCATTGTTTGTGGCTGGCATCACAAGACAGACTCACCACTGCTGCGACTCTTGCGATTTGCCTTCCCCCCCGTCAGCAGCATCTTCAAGCTGTTTCTAAACATGACTGCAGCAGATGCCCTGGACTCGACTACAGAAGAATCTGTTGGAGAAAGAAAAGACAGAAGATAAATATTAATATTTCCAAGGGCACTTCAAGCACCACCAGCTGTATTCCGTAAGATACAACTGATGTTTAGGTTTGCTTAGGAGAATCTTATTTGACAGACAGTCAGAGAGTGACATGTAACAAGTGCTCTATTTGACCAGAATTTAAAAGAGGGGCTAAAAATTCGGAGCATTTGCAACTACGACTAACAGGATCTGACTTTTTTTTTTTAAGGGCTTGAACAGTTAAAAACATTATCATGGCTATCAAAGCAGAACCACAGAGCTACATTCTCAAAGCAGGAGAGAATAAAGAACCTTCAAAAACATTAATGGGGATTAATGAGAGAAGATTGAAGCTGGGGAAATCCCATTCATGTATACCCAATCTTATCTATGTCATCAAGTGCTAGATCAAATGCTTCAAAGCAATTAGGGAAGAATAGAAGGAAGCACCACGGGTTTCACTATACTTCCTAAAAAGCGAAAAAATGCTTTTCATTCATAAACTATGGACAACATAACTATGAGATAAAGCCTGCAGAGTGAGACATGGCTAGAGGGAAGCAACCAAAAAAAAAAAAAAGACGAGCCTTAAGGTTTACAGTATTTTGTAGGACAGGAACATTAATAAAGATCAAGTATATATATATATGGGTACAGTACAGATGGTGGAAATTATGTATTAAAAAGACTGTCCTTCCATAAATAACAGCCTCATAAGCTACATGTGCAAACTTCAAACTTCATTAAGCCTTCATAGAAAGTACGACATGAAAAACTCAAGTTATTTATACATTTGTCTTATAGCTGGTGTTACAGGCCACTTATAAAAGCACTTCTACACCTCTTCACCACCGACCCTTCCAATTTCAAACCAAAAGTTATGGTTCTTTTTACTAATGAACCCTCTATAAACAACAACAAAAATAGGTAAAAATATCTATCAGATGTACCGGTTCCGTTCTGAGAGACAAAGGACCATTAGGGTTGGTCAAGTTAGAGGATTCCTTTGTATTTCAGATGATGAAAGATGAGGACATCTGTATTAAACCATAACATTCATTCATTTTAAAACTACAGCTTGCTCTAGCCAACTAATCCCCCACCCCCTACACCTCCTTCCACCCCCTTCACGGGCTCACGTATCTCTGCTGTGAGTCCTGATAGTAAAAAGCATGGCAGCAGATGTTCTCCATTAGATGGGAGTGACTCAGCAAAGCCCCACAGACAGGCTCCAGCTGAGAAGCTGGCTTTCGACCCAAACAACAACAACAACAAAAAAGAGAAAGAAAGAAAAAAATACCTCAAAGACGAGGACATGGAAAAGCTCTCAAAAAGCCCTCCTTCTCCTTCCCCCAATGCTGCTTAAGCAATGTTTTTCACAATCCCCCAATGACCTTGAGAGGAGGTCTAAATGTTTCCAGAATCATAATACTGCTAACAAATATAAGGAACACTGGGGAAACAACAAAGATTGCAAGGCAACACACAACAGAGTAGTTTAAAAAGTATGAAACGACGACGATGTTGAGTCCCACAGCAAACCCAGATTTCGATTATTTCACTTTGATTTCGTCAAATGTACCAGACTGGCTTTCTGTAGTCTGAAGCCGTATGTCTCAACAAGATTGAAAACTGAATGACGCCGTGGCAGGTGCCAATTTTGAGTTTAGCTCAAGTGCAGAGGGGGAGAAAAAGAAAATAGACTGAAAAAGAAGTTGATCTAAACAACTGGAGGGAGCTGCCAGAATCAGACCATGCCCAACTTCAAATCACTTTAGATGGCTCCAGCTGGGTTTGTTTACTGTTTCAAATACCATAAGTGGTGACTGTCTAATCATTTTTCAGCACTCGGACTTTTTCTATATGTGCGATTATTATTTTTGTCCCTCGGACACCTTCTGAGCGAGTTTGGCTGGGTTTGCTCGCAGATGACTAAATAAATGAGTGTCTTTCTTGCTCATAAGTGGGTACCAAGAGAAGTCCAGATATGAGCTGCAGTGACAGAGGAGCCTGATGTCTGATAAGATTGTGATCGTTACACCTAGCAGGGGGATAGATAAAAAGCTTTAGTCACATCAAAAGCAGCCGTGTTGGTTCAAGGTGACTGAGGAGAGATACGTAATATAAATAGCTACATTTTAGTTTACCTGAATGAATAATCCAGGTTTCTACTATCCACACCGATTTAAATCATCAACAACAAGTAGAACTTGCACATTATTTATCCTATGACACTTTGAAATCTGACTCATTTCCCAGGAAATGCAAATGAGAAGACAGTTTAAATAAACAAACCAGCAACAAGGAGTGATTTTTATCATGCAGAACCATGCAAACTCCCCCTATGGTCATTAGCATAAATCACATGCTCTCAAGAGATGTACAGAGAGCGGTAAGGTGGCCACAAGTCAGATCTATAGGGATGCACGATCATTTCTAGCTTGTGCAGGGTCATCTAAGCAACTCTCTTCAGCAACAATTACTCAAGCGCAGCATAAAATATGAGCGGTGTTTAAACTGGCTCGATGTTTAGCTGTAAATAAGAGCCACATGTTAGAAGTCACAAGCGCGCTCTGACTGAAACAGACTGATCAAAACAAGATGCAAAGACATGGATTCATTTACCCTGTATGTTGCCAAAATGTTGCTGATTTCATATGAAAGTTAAAGCCTGCTTGAATGATGTCATTTGCAAATTAAATTATCCATGATATCATCGAGTCATATCTGCATTCTGCTAAATCTCACATCTGTTATCTCCTACTCTGCGCTCATATATACTGCAGTTGACTGCAATCAGAGAAAAATATACTTGGCCAAACGTGGCTCTCATCAGCAGAAACGTCTGCATCATTTCTAGCCTACTGCTCTTCACAGCTTAAATGCCGACTGTATGACCCCACCATTTGATATAAACAGCATACACAGGTTAGAGATAAGTGTTATATGACTTCAGTAATATTTACATGTATAATTATCACTCAGCGAGAAGGTTAGTTCACATGAACACCTCATTTACGTCAATATCAGCTGCCAACTGAATGAGCTGCCTAGTGTGGAAAAGCAAGACCTCACAGCCACTGGTCAAAACTTGGATCTCTCTTCCCCAAAAAGTACCAAAAGTTTGACCTAAAACTCTCCCCCCCCCCCAATTAGGATAAAAATGGGTAAATAAAGTTGGCAATAGTGAGGAGAACTTTCAGGACTTTCTGCAGATCCTCAAATAAGCATCTTATGCCAGTACCAACATACATAGAGAAATCGAGATATCACCTGCAGTGACAGAGGATCTTGATGTCTGATAAGATTGTGCATCCAATAACACAGCTGACAGCAGTTACCACTCCAGTCGTCTCCCCAGTCAATCACAGTGTCAGTAAATATCTGTATCCTCTGCCCAGGGTGTGATCGAGGCCAACAAAATGTCATTCATGACATTTTTAATATTTTATCTTTTTTTGTATACTTGGATCTGCCACTGCTCATAAAAACAGCCTCTTACTGTTGATAAATGCAAATACATCCGACCTCATTTACCAAGCACTGAAGTGTCTCCCAGTCAGTGTGTGACAAGTTCCTCGGAATAAATAATAAGCCATAAAATGAATGATTCAAGGAAAGGCCTCCTTTTTATTTTTGCCCAGATGATGCATTTGCTCACTTCTCATGAGCTTGGTATTACCACCTGATGTGGTTATATGGATAACTGACTAACTGCAAGTTAGCAGATGCTACAGGCAAATAACATGTAACATGTCTAACACCATTTGTAATAATTATACAGCGCTGTGAAGTTTTTGCCCCCTTCCTGATTTCTTTCTCACTTTTTTGCATATTTGTTACATTTACATGTTTCAAATCAAAGAAATTAGAGTAAATACAAAATACTGTTTTTAATAATGATTTTAATTATTAAGGAAAAAAAGCCAAACCTACTTGATCTTATGTGAAAAATTAAAGTAAACATAATAACTAGTTGTGCCACCCTTGGGAACAAGATGGAAGAATTTTGGTCGACTATCTTTTGCAGAATTGTTTGAATGAGCCACATTAGAGGACTGTCAAGCCCGATTAGCCCATTTAAGGTCACGCTAAAGCATCTAAATCTGAGTAAAGTCCACACTTTGACTAGGTCAATCCAAAACCTTTGTTTTGTTTGTTGCTTTACTTTAGCCATTCAGAGGTGGGCTTGCTGTTGTGTTTCCTATCATAACTCAAGCGAGGTTGAGCTTCAAGGTAGGACATTTCCCTTTAAGATTTACAGAGCAGAATTCATGGTTTCAGTAATTACAGCGAGTCGTCCAGGACTTTTCAGTCTACAGAATATTTAATAATAGTATAATAGTCTTGTGAATCACCAAGTTATTTGTTTTGGTAAACGTGAGATGAGCCTTTGTGATTTTTTTTAGGTGAGCAGTGGTTTTCACTTTGAAGCACTTTCATGGATACAATTATTTCCCAGTCTATTTCTTACTGAATCACAAACACTTACATTAACGGAGGTAAATGAAACTTGCGGTTCTTTAAATGATGTTCTGGGTTCTTTTGTGACCTCCTGGATGAGTCGTTCATTTTGGTAGGTTGGTCATTCTTGGGAACATTCACGACTGTTTCCGTTTTTCCTCATTTGTGGATAATGACTCTCATCATGGTTTGCTGGAGTCCCAAAAGCTTTATAGCCCTTTGTAGTCTCAGTGACTTTGTTTCTCATCTACTCTTGAGTTTCCTTAGATTGTACCATGATGTGTTACTTTTGAGATCTTTTAGTCTGCTTCGATTCATCAGACATGTTCCATTTATGTGATTCCTGGATTCAACAGGTCTGGCAGTGCTCCTGCCAGAGTGTGGCTAATTAAATTGAACTGCCTGTTTATACACAGTTAATTCATCATTTATCATGTAACAACGGGTGCAATGATGTTTTCCACATACAAACAGCTCTGGAATTTCTATTAATTTCACATATTTTATCAGTTAATAATGGACTCTGTGGGTCTAACAGTCAATGCTGATACAAACCTCTTTGCCTTCTTTTAGCAGTTTGCCCCTTCTTCTAAGAATCTCATGATGCCATATTATTTTTCTCCCAACTTTATTCATCTCACCTCTGCAAGCTCCATGACTGTTAAACTACTGAATGACTACATAACTTACAGCTTTCCTCAGCTGTGGGAAAGAACTTGTTAAAAGTCACCTTAATCACAGCAATCACTGCAGCTGCTTTATAATGCAGTGACACAAGTGATCCTTACACCTACCAGAGGGATAGATGAAAAGCATTAGTCACGTCAAAAGCAGCACTGTTGGTTCAAGGTGACTGAGCAGTGACACATACCACCGATAGCTACATCTTAGTGTGGGCTGACTGGAATAATCCAGATTTTTACAGTCCAGTCTTGCTTAATAAAAGCTCTTTTCACACTGTTAATTACCATCAACAAAGAGATGTATATATTTCTCCTAGATACTTTGAGATCTGACTCATTCACTAGGAGATGTCGTCGAGAAGACACCGTTTGCTAGTCTAAATAGACCATACAGCACTGAGGAGTGTGTGTTTTTCTTTGTCATGTAGAACCATGCAAGCCCTTCCCTCAGAACAGAAACCACTCATTGGTATGAATCACATGCTCCCGCATGACAAGATGTAGACAGTGATAAGAGAGTGTAAGGTGGCAGCAGGTCAGATCTATTGGCATGCACCCATATCTCTACAGATAAGAGGGCCTGCACAGGGGCCTCAATGCTAGTATTCATGCAACTCACCACTACTTCACCTCAGCATAAAATATGAGCAGGGAACAGCTTATTATGTCTGGTTCAGCTAGCTTACAGGCCAGAAGGCATTCTGTGATTATAATGCTAAATCAGAATCTCAAAAAGCCATGACTCAGTAAGTATACTGGAGCTTTATGTCAGCTGCTCACAATGCAGCAGGGATGAAATACAGAGGGCTTTACAGTCTAGCCTTGAAATGTGTTTCCATATGTATAACTGGGAGGTAACCAGGCAAAACTATAGCACTCTACAAACTGCCAAAGGAGAAAATAGGGAGAGATATTGCTGTCTAGAGGAGGCAATCAATGTTTGGAATCTTAGAAGACAGCATACTGAGTAGGCAACCGAGCACGCACACACACACACACGCGCACACACACGCGGGTTGCCAAACAGAGACGAGCGCACACGGACAAAAATGTACCCATATACACAGCTGAAGCAACGTTTCATCTGAGGGTGTAAGCATACACATCTCTCATTCCCACTCTCTCTGACCCTGTGTACCGGCCTTTGTGAAGGGAAGCCAAGAAGCAGCATGCTTTCACAGATAATGTGCGTAAGCGGATGCAGCCCATCTCAGGATCCTCCACAGCTCAGGCGTAATGCTCCTCCTGTGCGTTAACAACCACTTAAAGGCACATTCACCGTGCCTGCACAATGAGCCACTTTCATCTGCTCCGGTCACCACGAGCAGCACACTTGTTTGTTCTGATTAAATATAAAATACAGGCACGGAGGAGTCCATTTGGAAGCATGAATATCAAAGGCTGGATTGGGCCTCTACAGAGCAGGTCTCTAATGTGCCTTTTGAGCCAGGCAGGTAAAGTGGGCCTAATTATTTAAATATGTAGGTTTATCTATAAGCCTAGCTTGAGGAATTACTTAGTCATGGCATAATCTTGAGAAACCAGAGTTATTATTATTAGAGGATTAACTTGGGCCCCTCATAAAGCAACTTTCCTGTGGAATGGATTACATTTTTAATCACCAATGTCATCTAAATTTTTTAAACATAAAAGAAATCCTACTAGCAGCAGGTGCAGACGTTCCTCTGAGCCTGAGAACCGCCGTGACTCTCCATTAATTACAAAGCCTATTTACAATCAATAAAGTATCCTTTAATGGGCCCGGTGATGGCAAAGGCCAGCATTGCAGGGCGTCCAATAGGATTTATCTCTTGTTACCTTGGCCTTCAAATTAAAACTCATTGAAGAGGAAGCAACACAGACACAATCGTAGAATTGGTGAGGACACTTGTTTCCTGGGGGAGAGCTCTTACTGTGATTACCTGTAACACAGACGTTACATCAGACACAGAGCAGAGGGAGGATTTCAACTGAAATGGATCGAAACTGTGTCGTTTAAAAAAGAAAAAAAAAAAAGCACAGGCTTTTGGTGCTACCCAATCGGACTAAATCTTTCAGATATGTGAACGAGCAGAAAATTTTAGGGTAAAATCCAATTTTCTTCTTAAACGTATAATAAGACTTGTCCTAAATATAGGTAATTAGGAGTCATCCGTGAAAGAAATACGACTCAATTTTGCTCTGCCAAGAGGAGAAAATATTTTAGTGGACAAAGCACAGTGAAGAAAACAGTATGAGAATGACAAAGGGCGACCTCTCCGAGGACCTCAGCTTCAAGCAATTATAGTACAATCCGGAGTTCTGACTGGGAAACACAAATGTCAGACCTTAATCAAACAAAGACAGGCTTCAGAGAAAACATGCATTCAGAATATTTATCCTATGAAAGCTGTACAATCGAAGCAGAGTCACCCACAATCGACTGGGTTCTTCCGCTTTATCTTTTGCTCTCAAGGTCCACGGAGAAGAAGTAAGGTGAAGATGGTGGCACCCAGCAGATGGACTTGTTCATTAAAACAGGAGAGAAAACATTCACACACACAAAAAGGAATGAAGCTACTCAGGCTGAAAGCTCGTTTAGTCAGAGCCTCCTCCCTTATCTCGCCAACAGTAGACGCCCTGCAGCACCAGACAGGGATAAATCATCCTCCCATCTCCAGTTTGAGGATGGCCAGGGGAGCAGAGATTCATAAATCACGCTGATATCAATAAGGGGAAGTGTCAGAGCCCGGCACACAAGGTGAGAGTTCCACAAGGCAATGCAGAAACCACTTAAGGTTGCTGGTAACAAAGTTTCACTCCTGCCCAGCGATAGATTATTTATTAATCTAGATTAATGCCCTCGCACTCAATGCTTTAGGGGAAGGTGGTGATATCTGTATCAAAATGCACCACACAAGCTTTGATCAGTCACGGATGAGACGGTTATGAAGCCTGTTGTGGACAATGTGAAGTCTGAAAGCTTCTCATCTAACAGCGTCAGAAGTGTATCAAGTTGAAAGCCATTTACTCTTACAAGTGAACAATCATCTCAAAAGTAAAACCATTTAAACTACCGGATACTTCACAAAATGACAAATTTAGTGTAATCGTCAAGTGGCAATCTTCAGCACCAATGAATAAGCTGAGGCTGCCTCCAATAGCGAGTCAATCCCCATAGATGCTTATGTTAAAACCCTCTCTGCTAAAAAAAAGCCTGGTCATTCCCCCCTTTGTGACAACTGTACAGGTGAACTTGGTGCCCACGATAAGTCATTAAGCTTCCCAGCTACTGTTGCAAAATAGTTACAAGGTTCCAGTTGAAACTGGATTAAAAAGAAAAAAAAAAGTTGAAGAGCCTCCTTTGTGAATGAAATATAAAACTTTTAAAAGACCCTTAAAGCTTTTTATAAGAGAACTAAACTGAGTGCTTTTTGAAGGCTTTAAGACTTACAGATACTCAGTGATCTACTCTCTCCACTAGCAAATTACATGACTGTACTCTGGCTTGTGGCTTCAACCCGTTATACAAGTGGAGCAACAATATTTGGCTCCAATTTCAGCTCATTTGAATGGAGATATTTGCATATTAGAGACACTCTCTTCTCAAGCTGTGGGTCCCAGCAAGTCCACCCCTCTGCCCCCGATCCATCCATCAGCATGCAAGTATGCAACAGAAAAAGCCCTGAATGTTTAGAATATGGATCACTGTGTGAATGTGTGAATGTGGCTTGTAGCGTGAAGTGCTTTGAGTAGTCATGTGCAGTCCATTTTACCATTTACACAGCCCACATATAGCCATGTGAGTTATCATGTGCTTTGGTTGTGTCATGTCCCGCCGGGGAAACAGAAGTCCTCACGCAGGCCAACTGTCACACAGTTTCGTTACCAAACCTATGCTCATTTGAAACCAGCTAAAGCCTCTTTTGCTCTCTTGTTCAAATCCATTCAAAAGGAAGTGACTGAAATAGCTTGTCAACCTTTATCAGAGTCAAAGAGAGCCACATGAAGGAGAACATAATCCAATGCTTTTTATTTTCCCGTTTGTTTTAGAAGGTGTTTGGGCAAGATCAAATAATGGGATGAAATACTGTTAGCTCTGTAGGCAGGTGTGGAAAATTCCCCTAGCAATGCCGAGGACAGAAATAAATCACAGACCCTATTTATTCTCTCGGAGCTGCAGTTTTTTAAAGTTCACTTGCATGCCTTCTTTGTAATCTCCTTAACAGGTGGACAGTGCAGAAGTAGGTATTTGTCAGTGATAAATGAAAAAGCATTTTTCTCGGCAGACATCAAAGTGACAGCAGCAGAGCTCTGATTTTAAAAGGTTGTGAAGGCGCTACTTAATGCTACCTCGCTTCTCTGTGGTCGCTCCTGTGAACGATAACAGAAAACTGAGTGGCTGAGCAGCAGTGTGACCAGACCTTTGCAGAGGAGGTAGAAAGGAAGCGATGATGGAGGAGGAATGAGCTTCGTGGGATTTTCCTAATTGTGATGCTAAGGGTAATGGGACTACTCTGATGTAAAGACTTAGGCAAGCTAATAAGGTTAAATACATAAGCGTGCATTCTTAAATCTTTACCATTTCCGCTGCAAATGACACTAGATGATGCTAAAAGGTCAAAGACGGAGTTAAATATGGTATTTGCCTGGAGAGACAGATTAATGGTGGTTAAATGAGACAGTTCAATTAATCCCACTGACTGCAGCTTCCAGTCCTCCCGCCTCTTCTCTTCTTCATCCTGTCTCTTCATTCAGAAACCTCACTGCTACACCTGCTGGCCATTTCGGAGTGCTGCCACTGCAACACATGCATTGAAATGACTGAGCATGGGTGATAGGAGATGTATTAATGAAATGAAACATCTAAACCTAATCTAAATAATAGGCTTTCATCTTTGTTCCTGACATATGACACTGATGTGTCAATCATCTATCTTGTAGAATGCACAGGAAATTTTGGTTTTGCATAAATCCATTTGTATGCCCGTGGCTCCTTAATCATGCTCAAACAAACACACCGGAGCTTCGGGAAGAATGTTTCGATGTTTGACAGGCAGCTTAAAGGAGCAAATAGAGTCGTGACATGTGGACAGAAGGTCATTCTGCAGACAGCCGCTAAAGGCAGGTAATCAACATTGGCAGAAGTGCACATTTGCATTAAGATGGAAGCGTTTAAAACTCAGTCGGTGTCTCTGCTCTGTGCAGGCGCTCAAATTAAATTGTAAGAATTAAATCGGCTGAGTGCTGTACCGTCCCCGGTTCGCATTCATTCCTCATCTCCCTGTTAATCACGGCTTGGATTTACATCAGGCTAAGATCTTCTTGGTGCTCCAAGTGACATTTGAAAGATGGAGCCATTGATGTAATTACACTCCATGCAGCAACAGCACAACAGATTAAGTAAATGTTGATTTTTGTGAAGGCAGTTATATAAAACTGACTGTATTGTGTATAAAAAGCATTCATCCCTGACATTTCATGTTTTTCAAAACAAAAATCACAGTAAAGGCTTCATTTTACACCGATTAACAGCTGCAAGTTTCACTGTGCCAACTGGTTTGTACTAATAATTAAGTAGACTGAGCTTGTTTGATATTATGACTAAAATACACACAAAAAAGTGCACTTACTAAAAAAGGCCCTTAAGGTAGTTTCTGTTTTATAACCTATGCCAAGGTCCTTCCATTAAATATATTCCCAGTGACACAGTGTTGTAAAAGAAAACAAAACCTTACCAAAGAAGTGTGAATACTGTTTTAAAGGCCTTTTAAATGAAAGCACAAAATGGCTAGGATAACTTCTAATAACATTCCCACACATCGTGTCCTGGCTCAGCTGTCACATGGTTCCAGTGCCAGCCCGAAGCTGGTTTCACACAGAATTAAGTAACCCTGCTTCTCTCTGCGCTGTCAGCTCCTTCTGCCTGACATGAGCAGGCTTCAAATGATACCCAAATGTGTTGATTTGGCCACTTCAAGGGAAGCGCTAAACAACCGAGTACGACTCCTATTTCAAGTTGATGTGTGCATCCAAATTAAATTCATTTTCCTAAAAAGCTTGACAACATGTCACTTAGCCGGAGGCCTTGTAGTAACTTTGTATCACTGCGTACCAGAGCCAGATAGTGTTGGACTTCCTTGCCTTAGGCTGTTGTGTATGAAGTGCGGCTTACTGGTTGATGGGCTTAGCATGGTTCCTAAGTGGAGTAAAGGCACGAGGGGGCTTACTGGCTTCCTTCATGAATCCACAGAGTTACAAAGGTCTTCATCTGAAAAAAACTTTGGTCTTATCCAATAAAGCTGCTGTGTTTCTTCTCTGTTCACTTCAAAGTGAACCCTTGGACACACACAGAGATGACTGGGGCTGAAATGCACTGCCGACAACACATTAAAGCTTCGACCGTATATTTTAAGCAGTCTCATATATCTCTCTATATCTATATCTCTATATATACACACATCTTTATTAGGGGTGCAACGATATTCATATCGGTATTGAACCGTTCGATACAGTGCTTTCGGTTCGGTACGCATATGTATCGAACAATACAAAATTTTTAATTTATTTTATCAACTTTTCTTCTGACGATGCTGTCTGTGTTGAGAGCTCAGTGGATCTGCGTTCGACTACTCCGCCTAGGCTGCACTGTCGAGCGCAGATCCACTGAGCGCAGCACAAGCTAGCAAGACAGAAGTTAAGCTCGTTGCAACATGGCAAATTGAACCTCCCCCACCCTCATTCAGACCTCGCCTTTGGAACTATTTTGGTCTTCACGTGACGTATGACCCTGAAGGTAAGCGCGTCATGGACAAAAGTAAAACAGTATGTTGAATGTGCCATGCAATGCTCAATTACATGGGTGGGAATTACTGCGTTAGCGCAGTTTGCTCGTTAACGCTGTCCAGCCCCACGCACGGGGCGATCCGCGGTAACTCGTTAACGGAGATTTGCCGTGTTGTGACGTTAACGTCATTTCAGATTAACGCTGACAGCACTAGTGGGAACACAACGAATATGACTGCACATTTACTCCGACATCATCCTAGTGCAAAGACAAGTGGAAGCAGACAAAAACAACAAGCACGCATGCTACAAACTGTACCGGAGTCATTTAGACAGCCGTTAGCACATGAGTCTCCTTATGGGGACCTGATATGTTTAATATGCTGCTGAGAGTATACCCCAGAAGAAGCCTATAGTATAGAAAGAGCCATTTCTCTGTAATAAACTCTCTTTTCCAAAGATGAGCGATTTCTCGATCAGATAGATTTATTATTTTATCCCTTTGTTGTTTCAGCAACATTAAATTTAAAAACTGTACTTTTGAGTTAAAATATAAATTTATAATTTTAATAAATGTCAAATTAAAAAAGCATGAACATTTTTTTGTATCGAAAAAATATCGAACCGTGACACCAAAGTATCGAACCGAACCGTGAATTTTGTGTATCGTTGCACCCCTAATCTTTATATATACATATCTCTATATCTACATCTATCCATCCATCCATCCATCCATCCATCTATCTCTGCTGTGGAAGACTGAGAGGACACAGAGAAATGTCATCAGTTCTAGTGTTAAGGCACGTTCATGTCAAGACTCCACACTCACATCCATCTTTTATATACAATCAATGACTCTGCTCCACTTGATGCAATTAGCCAATTACAGTCAACCATGAAATGAAAGTAAAATTAAGTAAAAATTCAGAACTTCAACAAAGGCAAACATTAAGACAAAAGTTCCAAATTAATTTCATCCCTACTTTAAAAAACACAAGAAAGAAGTACTGAATATTACCCCACTACATCTGCCATGCTACATGAGGCACCGGATATTAACTATGGGGTATGAAACACTCCAATATGTGCATAATTTCTTGGGGATGCAGTGCTGATTCATTTACACCATGACACAAAAACCTCCACTGAGTGCTGTATAAGATGACAGAGACCAAAATTAGTCATCTCTGATTGTCAGTTAGCTGAAGGTGAAGAGAAACCTGACAACGAAGGTAAAATTAAGTGTCCATCTTTATTTTTGGCATCCGCAGATAGTGCCTGTGACGTCAGGAAAACCCACAGACAGTCCATGTGTGGTATTCAACATGTCCCAGGGGTATAGGGAGAATGTTATCAGAGCTTCAGGACAAGGGTATGGTTTCAAAACCACAGGACAAGAACAGAACCGATCAATAAGGAAAGGCCATTTAACACAACAGAAGGAGAGAGACAGAGAGAGTCGTTTAGGTGTGTCAAAGGGGTACTCACGATGACATTTGGTGCTGGCAAAATTACTTTCTCCCATTTACTGAGCTTATCCACTCATAAATAAGGCAGAAAAACAGATCCAATTGTCAAAAGTGATTGTTGACAACAGCCTCTGTTTTGTTCACGTCTGGGGAAATAAGTCTGCAAATTACACTGGCGTGGATATAAACGGGGCTCCACTGAAGCAGAGACTGAGCTCGGAGAGGAATACTTTTCCTGATGAATTATGCATTGTTCCACTTTTGTATCATCATGTATGCCACCACCACGTTCATGTTCACTCTGTGAAGAACTTTTTGTCCACTGCGAATTAGCAGCACCTCTCTCTAATCACCTTTCATGTCATCCACAGACAGTTTCTACAGGAGATGCAGTCAACCTGCGAACGACTGTGATTAAACAGCCAGTGTCAGATTGCAGGGACATTGTCTCCTTTTTATGTAATCAGCAACAAAATATGTAGCTTTATCACCAACTTACAATTTAAGTTAACTTAATCCTTTTTATCCTCCAGATTGTTAAGTCCTGAGCCATCTATATACCACCACAAAAAAAAGGCATTAGTGGGCTTCACAAGGGTAATGGTGCCTTCAAGGTTGCCATTTGTAACTATAAATCTAGCTTTGAGCAGAGAGTACAAAAGGACAGAAGGAAGTGTGGGAGGGAGAGAAAACATCTTAAATTACTTGCTCTTCCAGTTCATCCCACGACCAGATCTCTGTCACGGGTTGGACTGACGTTTGATTGAAAGTGCAGACACGCCAAACCAAGACCCAATTAGCACGTTGGCTAGCCCCTGACCCCTGATGGCAATCTGATGACTACCAATAAATGTCTGTTAGATCCCGGCCGCCATCACCGTGTGTCAATCACGTCTGGTGCCTCGGGAAGACGGAGCTGTGGTTTACTCCCACACTCGCACAGAAAAACGATCCAGGCTTCAAAGAAAATTGGACATATTTTATTTATGAACACTTTCATACACGTTGGCAGTCACGCATGTTATTTTCACTTCAGCAGCAATGCATTAAGGAGCTTTAATTGAAAGACACTTATACAGCAAGTGATTTCATTAAATGACTGATTGTTTTCTTGTGGCGTCACAATTATTTGTCTTTAGTCATTAAGACTGTTGGGTTGATGAGGATGTGCTGTGGAAATTAATGAGCTTTCACGCACAAGAAAAAGCATTTTTCACTCTGTTTAATTGAAAATGAGGCACTGTATTATTAATGCAAATACAGCATTGTCCCTGGATGAGGTCTGCTGAACAGCCATCAGCGGTCAATAACGTATGAATGTCTCTGAATGTGGACATGTGATTCCCTACAAGCTGAGGGTGCAGAAATCTCATGTAGATGGAACCATGTAGCATCGCCTCCAATCCGTCCTCTCTGCTCAAAGTCACAAATCTTTCACCACGCCTTAGCATTCCACATTAGCACACTGATGTAGGCCTTGCCAACCTCAGCAAAAGAAAAAGGTTCATCTGGAGACACACTGCACCAGCCTTACACAAACTGTCCATACTGGGTCCAGTTCTAGGTTTTTGGGGACCTTATGGACATTTTTCAGGGACTCCCTCATAATCCTTAAATCAATTAAACATACTTAATATAATTTGTTGTGCATCACAGTTTCTATTGACTAAGCATAAATGGTCTCCACCTGTAATCATGTACTGTTTTAAATATTAGAGCACAATTTTTATAACTATTTTTTTAAAGCATCCCTTGCCATTGGGTTGCAGACACCTTTAGGTTCCCTGGCCCCTCTTTGAGTACCATGTGTTTAAAAAGTGCAATCGTGGGGCACCAAGCTCACTTGGTTGAGCAGGTAATCCATATGCCAATAGGCTGCAGGGGCCTGAGTTTGATTCTGCTACAGACCATTTCCTGCGCGCTCTCCTCATTCTCCTGTCTGCTTCCAGCTGTCCAACAAAGGCTTTTAAAAAATGCCCCAAAAATTTATTAAAAAAAAAAAAAAAAAAGTCCATCGCAACAGCCAGGTGGGATTCTGTGGTCGGGGGGGGGGGATAAAATAACACATTTAATACATAATTTTTTTCCCTGTTGCTATTCCAGTGTGAGAATCTCTAATGCATTTGCAGTCATTTATTGTCCCGTGCGTTTTTTCTCGTGTGCTCTCCATCCCCTATGGCTGTCATCATATGTGAGGGGAGGAAGGCTGGAAGGTCCTCGAGGAGCATTGCTGACCCCCTAACCCTTCCAGTGTAGTCAACTAAAGGGAACTAGGGCCACTAATGACCCTGCTGGACCAAAGTCAAGTGCCTCAGAAGAAGACAAGCACCTTTCATTGCTGTGTGGGCTGTTGAAGCACCTTGTATAACCTAAGGTTAAAAGGTGATACAAAAGAGCACACTTAGCAGTCAAGCTTATGTAGTAGCCAGTGGAGCTGCTACCGAGGAAATAAAACTGCCTGCATGTTTACCTAAACCAATCCCAACCCTTAAATTAATTTCAGATCACAAACTGGTGAAGACGTAGAAAAATGTCCCTTTGCATAAATCACAATGATATCCATCACATTTATCTCCTCAAGATCAGAATAAAAACAGGGTTTGTTCCTGGCTGAAATAAGCATCACTACAAATATAATCTTAGCATAATTACTCCTTGTATAGTAAAGGAAATTATTAAGAATTGCCACTGTATAAATAAAACAAAATTAAATAGTCTGTGTTATGCTATGTATGACCTTTTATGAACAAAAAAAACTTTATTATGCTTGAGTAAATAATACTCCCCATTTGCATCATTTTACTACAGCGGTAGTGATTTTGCTTGGTGTTGCAGGAATGTGAAAGCGTAATCTTAGCTCCGTTCATCAAAATAAATCACAAGCTGTTTTACAGCCTCACAAGGAAGTTTAGTTTCTGAATTTTACAAAGGAAGACTGCCAGAAAGAGAATAGCCTCAACAACGGACACTTGTTCCACAAAGTAACTGCCACATATATGGAAGTTGTGTTGGTGGATAACATAAGAAGTCCCGTGTTTCACCGAGAAGATAAGCGTTGGCTATGTGAAGATCACAGAAGTTTGGAAATCTCTTACGACCGGATGTTTTTCTCTCCTACACCGGGGAATCTTTTTCTTTCCAAAAATGCTTTGCTTTACTTATCAAATCCTACCAAACTCCCCACTGAAAGACACTGAGAATGAAAGTGTAATACATTTAAAAAAGGTCAATCTACACCTTGCAACCCCGTCCAAGAGGGACCACACACACTCTGTGCATCTACAAGATAATTTGCTCTCCTACAAAGCACAGTTGCCGCCAACTCTTTTTGTTGTTTAACAGTTAGATTCTGGGGGAGGGGCAGCAGCTGTTAGCTGAGCCCAGCTGTCAAAGATGGCTGGCATAGATGAGAGGGGAGGAGCGGATTTGAGCAAACCTGTGCATGAATGGTCCCAAAGGAAACTCACTTTAAAAGAGTTCCCCCAACAGCCCAGATGATAACTGGATGTCTCTGTTTACCTCTGCGTCTAAGGCATATTGACAATCCCATGCACTCATTACATCCGCTAAATACTGTGATGAAGATAAACCATGATTGACTTGGCAATGATGATGAGGTTTCGCATGAAATGTCTACATAGTCTGCATATTCTTAAAACTTTGGTCCGACTACACACCTCACCAGCATCATTTACAAGAAAAAGTCCAGATGCTCCCGTGGTCTCGTTGCACTACGTCCAAACACAATACAATAAACTACACAGGGCAAATTGAGGTGGACTTGGGCCACTGACTGAAAAGATTATGATTTACAGGGTAGGAGTTTATGACCCCCCCCCCTTCCTCATAATTATTATGCATGAACTGAAATGAGGAAAAAAATGTTAAGGAAACTGTGGTACAGCTCAGTCTAGACTACAATGCACATTTGCTTTCATGCTGTTCACGCCATGTTATTTCTCAAACCGTACATTAGCACAAATTGAATTCTCCGTCCTTCATTTCCTGTGTTGGAGCCTGGCTAGTTCACTGTGGTCACTGTTGAGACCACTGGAAGCCGGGCAGCATTATGATGCTTAATGACACGGCTTTAAGCGGACTACGTCAGCTGTTAAAATGAAGGCTTTTAGCAACTCTAACCTGGATTTTCTCTTTGCCACTGCTACCATGGAAGATAATAATTTCAAAGTAAGACTCAGTACTGCACATTCTTTCATAACAAAAAATATTTTTTCTAATGAGAAATATAACCAACGATAATTCGTTTACCCGTTACCATGATAGCACCATCATCTGTCCATCATAGCTTCTGTTATTTGGACTCTGGATGACAAAAATGTCAATATATGTATGCTTGGTCTTGCAAAAATATATGTATGCTCTACTGAAAACCCCAAAACAGAAATCCTCACAGGACATAAGAATAAAAAGCCCTTTCATGTACAACTTTCAATATGCCCCCACCCCCCGAATGAATCATTGCTCAAAGCCAATGCAGCTCCCTCCCACCTCAAACCACCGAATCCAGAGTTAATCAATGTGTCCAGCTTGAAAGTCATTGGCCTAAAATGCTTCAATGAGCTGCATGGCAATTACAGTACATTGTAGCTAACAGCATCCAAGTCAGCAGAC